>NC_142352.1:35016287-35177537 GCF_059441175.1 Urocampus carinirostris
TTATATAAACATGCATTTTTTTTTTTTAAATCTTTGTAGATCGGGAAATGTTTATTTATTTATTTTTATATCACATGAGGCTCACATAGAGGCAGCCCTTCTGCTGCTACAAGTATCCCCCAAAATGAGAAGAAAAATGCTCCAATTCATTCATTTTGAGTTTCCATAGTTTATATTCTTCCTTGTTCTTTGTAGCAGTTGTGTTCTATTGCCGTAAACAATACAGCGACAGCTAGTGGTCAAATATTACAGTGTCCTTTTAACACGGACTTTTTTAATAGTCTGAGAAGTATTTTTTGATAGCTCCTGCTTCCTGGTTTTCCAGGTTGTGTTGGTGTTTCCCGGTCCTGGCGCTGTCACGGTACAAGACATGATCCAGCGTTTGCAGGAAAGGAGTGATAGAAGGTCGCGTGTACCCTGCTCAAAGAGGCGGAAAATTGAACCCCCTTCAGCCGCCGCAAACGCCACGTTGAATTCCCGTTCAGGGCCCCCAGATGAGTCAAAGGGCTCAGAATCAAGGGCACATCCTCTCCAGAGGGTGGTTTTCATCGACAGCACGTGGAACCAGACCAACAAAATCAGCACAGATGAGAGGCTTCAAGGTACTTGTACGTTTTTTGTTTTCACCCATGTTTGACATGGCCATTCTGTGCTATGATTGATTGGTTTAAATAAAAGGGGACAATGAAGTAGGAAAACGAATAATAGTTATAAAAAAATCCAGAATACCAGATAGCTGTTTTTCATCTGTAGTCCTCTGGCTATGACGTAAACGGTGCATAAAGTTCATACTATACGAAACAACACTAAATAGTTATAAATGAAAACCATATACATATGAAACAAATCAAATAATATACAATAATCCCTTGTTTTTGCTCGGGTTGCGTTCCAAAGAAGTCCCGCAACAGTTAAAACCCGCGGAGTAGAAATATTTATTTATTGGATATCAGTAACGTATCATATACACAACTGTAAAACGATAACAACTATCCATCCATTAAATGCACCGCTTATTCTCAGTAGGGTCATGGGGGTGCTGGAGCCCATCCCAGCTATCTTCGGGCAGTGGGCAGGGGACACCCTGAACTGGTTGCCAGCCAGTCGCAGGGCACACAGAGACAGACAACTCACTCGCTCATTCACACCTAGGGACCATTTGGAACGGCCAATTAACCTGAAATGCATGCTTTTGGAATGTGGGAGGAAACCGCAGTGCTTGGAGGAAACGATAACAACTATACATCTACAAATAAAAAGCATAAAACACAGAATTTTATTTGAATGAATAATCTTTATTGTCATTTTACCATAGTACAACAAAATTGGAGGGCTTCTCCTTTCAGTGTAAGAAAGTGATGTAGAGACCGGCCGGCAAGCTGCACGTTGGAACTAAGGATCCTCAGTAAAGCCAGGTCTCTGTGATGATTAAAATACAAATTTCCCGAATGTAGGGGTTTTTCAAAAGTTTTTTTCTCCAGGTCATCCATTTCATGGGTAATGGTTATTGCATTGGTGGGATACAGGCTTGGCAGCGGTTGCTTGTGAGAGTTTCATCATAGCTTTCTCTACTGTCGCCATCTCAGTCTCTTCCTGGACCTAATCCACGGAGCACTCGATGGTGATAAGCATTTCTTTGCGCTCTTCTTTCTTCAGAGACAGATTTGATTAAATCCCTTTCAATGCAACATTCTGCTAAAATACTAGCTGTTGCCATGCTCCGCAGTTTGTTTTGGGGTGGACGAATTGATTTTGTCCGCGCGCCCCGCTTTCTGACCGAAAGTACACGCCAATCCATCACAGTTGTAAACACAGTCACGCCTACACAACAAACACACACACAGCCCCCGGGGACCTGACCCAGTCATAGCATTTGCTGTGTAATGTATGTTACAGAACACAACACACAATATGTTGATATCAATGACAATTAAGAGAATTCAATTCAAAATCTCCGAAACTGAAAAGTAAACAGCGATAGAGCAAGGGATTAGTGTATGTATGACAATTCTATTTATCAAAAATATGGCATTCATGATATTTTAATTGGGACATTTCAGACTTGCTCCGGGTTGAGCTGAGAACAAGGAAAACCTGCTTCTGGCGCTCTCAGAGGGGAAAACCAGATACTTACTTGGCGACAATTGAAGCCATCTACTATTTCCTTAAGGACTTCCACGAGCAGTGCCTTGGTCAACAGTACAGCGGAGAGTATGACAACCTACTTTTTTTCTACACTTACCTGCACACAGTTGTCAACAAGTCGAAGGAGGCCGGAAAGAAGCAAGCAGAGAAGAGAACGCAACAGTCCGAAAGAAAACTAAATTAGATTAAGATTTTGTTTTGGAATTCAGAAGGTACTATTAATTCTTTTGGTGATTGGGATCAAATGTTAAAGCTAGTATTTTAGCTACTAGTCCACATCCATGCAAATTAATTTATTTTACACGGCGCACTACTGATGGGTGCATTGACAGTTCTACAAATATGTAAGCACATTCAAGTAGGCATCTAAATGGTGAAAATCATTCCTACCTCTCAGATTATTCATATTGTGCTCAACTGTCAAATAACTGCACTGAAAAACATGATACTTCAAGTATCAGTTACATGGCTTTACGATTAAATTCATCCAACATGGAAATGTATCTGCCAGAATTTTACCGTTTTTCTACCTCTGTGCAACGATTTGGCACTCTAATCATCCCCTCAAAGCCATCCTTTTTATGCATAGGTGTCAAATATTCTGTACCTTTAAAGGGATTCTAAAGGGCCCTTTTTTGAATTTTAAATTTGGCACGGAACGTGTAGTGTTCCTCCCCACAATCATGTTCGAAAATATTCCACGCGCCATTGATCTCCAGGAATTTATTTTTAAAGTAGACAGTTTGATTTTATATCTCCCAGCGCTGCGACATCACCGAAAGACAATGAGAACCAAAACAAATGGCACGTCCCGTTGGAAAACACAGTGATTGTAGTACCCAGCGAATGCATAGCGCACATATCAGCTTGGAGTAATTGGAACTTTGTTTACCACGTCGCTAGGGGACTCATGACTTTGTTGCCGTTGTGTACAGCGTGCGCTCCTTTTTATCTTCGCCTAATTTTAGGTATTTGATAGTGGTTAGACCCATTAGCAGCCGGCTAACTGGCTTGCCTGCCGTGCCTATTGTTTTTTCTCTTTGCTGGTTTCCTGTTTGTTGCTGCTGTGTGGCTTGCGGTTATCCTGGTTCATCATGTTTTCGGTCAGCCAGGTTTTTTTTTTTTTTTTTTTAAGTCAATTGGTCCTGCTTTGTCCTCTGGCCGCCAGATAGCCTGACGTGTCCTGGCTGGTTCAGCCTGTTTGCTCTGTGTTATTTTTGCTGGTTTGCCCCCTTTTGGCTGCTCGCCATTTGTTGTACTGTTACTGCACCCATCTGCGACACAACGCCACGAAATTCTCCACAAAAATTACCAAAACTTGGCTTAAAACACGACTAGTTAACATGTTAACCAATAAGGTGACTGGCTCGCTAGGGTGCTGGAGTGCTTCAGATGACGGCAGAGTTAAGGAAGTCAAAGACAAGCGACTGTCTTCAAAATGCATCTCGGAAAATACTTGTAATATACTTATGACATATTTATAGATATTATGCATAAACGTACTATTTTCTCCCATTTTGTATGTTTTAGAATTTGGTAATCCCTTTAAGAACCACTTGACGTCCCTTATTTTTTTTCCACTTTACATCTACTCTAACAACGAAGCACTCTGCAGGCATGACAAAAGATCTGTCAGTGAATAAAACACATTTTCAATGTAAAAGTCCAATATTTTCATTATTACAAATCAAAATACCCCAAAAAGCTTTCAAATCAGCACAACAGGAGTTTCAACAGTACATTTGAACATCTTTATTTACAAACCAGTTCACAGGACTTCACATTATCTTTATTGAATCACATCTATTATTGTACATCTTCAGGTCATTCATTTCATTTGCATACTGAATTACTGCATCCTAAGAGCCAGTGCTTGGGTTGGGATTCTTTTTTTTTTTGTGACAAAAGGGCACATGTGGTGGGAAACCCTAGTAGAATGCTTCCCTTATCTTCGCTTGAAGGCTGTCACATGTTTTCTTGGCATCTCCCAACAACATGGATGTGTTTGCCTTGTAGAAAATGGGGTTGTCCACTGCAGCATAACCCACACCCAGGGTCCGCTTCATCACGATCACCTAGTGAAATGTTGGAATGAGATGAGGTTAAACAAAATAGGGGCCAACTTTGCCAAACCCCAAACTCAACTAAGAATTGTAAGCAATGAAGAGCTGTCCAGAGTCCTGTTTTCAGTAGTGTCCTGGCGACCCATGATGTTAAAAGTATTTAAAACCACATATTTCTTTCCAATTAGTTTTCCACAATTATGTAGAAATGTTGCTAAATATTCTACGCGCCGGGGGACTCAAGAATTTTGTCTCAAGGTTGACGAATTTGGCCTATATCTCTAGCGCTGTGACACCATTGCAGAAACACATCACTTCCAATTTGGCAGGGATTGCATACCACTCATTTCTGCTTGGAAAAATTCGAACTTTGCCTACCCTGTTACCGGGGTACTTTGTGACTGATTTGTGCCTGAGTTGTGTCCAAAAACTGTCTGAGGTGTGTTTACCTGCCGCAGCTACAGCATGCAATCCTTATTTGCCTTGGCCTCCTTTTAGTTAGGCGATTTTGGCTTTTCATTTGATTTCCGCAGCATGTGTAACAGTTAGTGTAATATTGTCCAGCCAGCTTACTGTAAGCTTTGAGGCCGCCGAAGGCTTCCAGTTTTGTTTGGTCCAAGTTAGCCTCCGTTAGCAGCCAGCTAGCTACCGTATCCCTTGGTTTATTTCCGTCCGGGTTCGTGTTTATTACTGTAGCTGTTTTTTTGTTGTTTGTTAACCTGGAAGTTCACTTGCGTGTTTTTGGTCGGCCAGCCTGGCGTTTTTCCGCTGTGGCTGCGGCCGCCTTTTATCCACTGTGCCGGTCAGCCCACATTAGCAGCCAGCTAATCTGCCGTGCTCATTGGTTTATCCTGGTCTGGGTTCGTGTTTGTCGCTGTAGCCATTTTTTGTTTTTGGTTCCCGATTAGCCTCCATTAACTCTTTGTGTTATTTTTGCCTGATAGCCCCAATTTGGCTGCATGCCCATTGTTGTACCAATATTGCATCCACCTTGCGACACAACGCCTAGGTATTCTCCACAACAACTGCCAAAACTTTGCTTTAACTCGTAACCTCATTAACTAATTAACACGTAAACCAATATGATGAGTGGCTTGCTTGGATGCCAGTGTTTTGCACATGACGTCACAGCTCAGAAAGTCAAAGACGAGACAAGCTGTCTTTAAAATGCATTATCTCGAAATATAATCGCAATATACCAAGGAACTATATAGATGTCATGCAAAAACCATGTACTATGTTCTCACAATTCGCATGTTTTAGAATCTGGGTATAACTTCAAGAGATCAGTGAACTGTATTATTCAAATATAAAGCCAGACTGACCTGTTTTGACTTCCACACCTCCAGGACAGGCATGCCGGCAATGATGGAGTTGGGATCCTCCTGAGCAGCAGAATTCACTGTGTCGTTGGCACCGATGACCAACGTCAGGTCTGTCTCTGTGGGCCGCAGACATTCACACATGTATCACACGAGTCGAAAATACAATTCCTTTTGAAAGCGCTTATAATGAACGTCATAAACAAAACCATCTGTCTCAAAGCATACGCTCGATTATTGCGTGTCACAACAACAGGCGGCTGATCAAAGCAAAGCCGGGAAGAGAATAAGTGTTTCACGTGATCGCTTGAGATCATTTCTTGTAATTCTACTCAACACCAACACTCTCTTCTGTGTGGTAATTCGGGGAAAACCTACCTGGAAAGTCTTCATTGATTTCATCCATCTCCAAAACAACATCGTAGGGCACACCAGCCTCAGCCAGAAGCACATTCAGCTGGCCTGGCATACGCCCAGCCACTGGATGGATGCCAAACCTAAGGAGATTTTTTTTTGTTCATCCATATGGATCTGCATGATTGTTAATTACAAAAAAATGTTGACACTTACCTGACAGTCTTGCCTTGTTCCTTCAGCATCTTAACCATGTCTGCAATCGGATATTGAGCTTTTGCTGCACACAATCCCCAACCTGCATATACACACACACAATCAAGCATTTCGCTGAAGCAGTTTTTAAAAAATTGATTTTTCTTATTCCTTGAGTTACAATTTCATTTTCATAATCACTTTTGCAGAGGTACAGTATCTCCACATTGACAATAAACGGCCTCCTACAGAGTACAGCCTTAATTTTCTCAGATTTTTTTGTGGCAGTTTAGAATTTGGTCATTGTGTGAGGCATCAGTTCGTATTTGCACCATTTCACTTAATCAAAGGCGTATGTCGGTCCACACATCTGTCCATGGTTTGCTTGTTAAAATAAAACACATACACACACCGGAGCAAATAGCAGCCATGTGTATCCCAAGTTGTGCTTTGCGGTTGATGCAAAAGGCCACCAAAAAAAAATACACATCTTGAGTGGCCTTGGCCGAAACAGATTGTACTCTGTAGTAATCTCTGAGATGATAAAACTTGTGCTGTACTAAAGGGATGCCAGGCTGTTTTATTAAACTCATTTTAGAAGCCTCTAAAATTCATTAAAAAAAAAAAATCAATACTACAAAAATAAAGTTGAAGTCAAGCTGGATGTTTCTTAAGAGTAGCCTATATTACAGTGCCTTGCAAAAGTATTGGTCCGCCAAGAAGTTAGTACCTCCATATTGCCATATTTTAGGCTTTAAACTTGCACATAAAAAACACTAAACATTTTTTAGAATAAACATGTGAGATACAATTGTGAAAAGAAACCAAATGTATTACACATTTTATATTGGGCTAATAAATAAAACAAAAAAAAAAGCGTTGCAAAAATATAAGCCCCCTTTGAGCTAATACGTTGTAAAACCTTTTTTGGAGCTATCACAACCACAAGTCCTAATAATGATCTTTTGTGCACAGCATTTTTCAGATTTTTCCACAAATGCGCCAAAATCATGATAGTCTGGACTTAGCCATTTTAACACCTTTATATTGTTAGTTTTAAATCATTACATTACTCCTTGTTTATAGGGACAGCCAGATCTTGGTAGCTTTGCAGTGGTTTTATGCTTTCTCCATCTTGATATTATAGCTCACACAGTGTTCCGGGAGATATATAAATATCTTGAAATCAGGTATACTATTTGTTTTTCACAACTGTATCCCGGACCTGCTTGGTGTATTCTTTAATCACAATGCTGTCAGTTCTACAGTGTCTTCTTTCACAGACCCCTGAGCCCCTCACTGAGGAGGTGTATTTAAACTGAGATTTAAAGACACACAGTTGCACTCTATTATTGTCATTTAGATCGACGCTAGATCATTCAGAAGTCATCAGAAAACTACTGGAGTCAGTTGGTTGAGCAAAGAGAACAGTGGTGCTGGCCAATAGTTTTGCAACACCAGATTTGTTTTTCATTGTAAATATATTATTAAATGTTGAAATAATTGGGTTGCACTTTACGATTGTATCTCACATGTCTATTCTTAAATAAAAAAACGGAAAATGTTTTCTAAGTTTGAAGCACTATGACAAAAAGGTCTTGGTGAGCCAATAATTTCCCTAGGCACTGTATTATACAATGTATACAATGGCTGTTTTTCTATGTAGACAGTTTCATACCAGTCAACCTGTATGGTTTTGTCGTACAAAGTACGTTTATTATGTATTTTAAGACGTGTACGACGTACGAGAAAATCTCTTCGGAAAATATTTGTCAATTATGGGTACCATCCGGTATACACAGACTATCACGAAACGGCAAATCAATCAAGTCAAACAAATTCGCTGCGAAAGCCTCTATCTCTATCGTTTTTTTTTTTCTTGCAAACAAAGCGAGCAGTTTGATGTAGTGAAAGGAAGTCCGTCTCTTTTTAGAGAACCGTTTTTTTTTTTCGGCTCAACTCATTAAAGAGAGCCGGCTCTCAAACGGCTCACTTTCTTTGATGCATTATATTACGAATTATTATGTTGTATTAAGAAGTTAAGAAAAAAAGGAAGTATAAAATTAGAAAATGCAAAAAGACAGGTTTGTGGTTATCCCTTTAATCTGTATAATACCAACAATAATTTAATGCTGAAAATGAATTAATAATTTGAATAAGAAAATGTATTATTCTACTTAATTATATTTGCATGTAGTTTTTCCTCCTACAGTGAACGTCCAAGCTACTTAATTTTTGAACTTTTTTTTTATAAATAAACCTCACTGATGTCGAGCAACTCAGGATCTCACAACAAAATGTTAATTAACAATATATATAACGAAACACATGTACAATATAACATGTTAAACTACATAAATAAACACGTTTGGAAAAAAAAATATGGCGTAAGACTATTTTCTAAGGGAAAATATGACAGTTTGTAAGGGCATGGAGCCCTGGAGGTTGACAGGTATGCAGTTTTCAGTCTTCCAGTCCAACTCAACAAAAAAACGGAAGCAAATCTCGTACCTGGCGTGATGATAATTGTGTTTGCTTCCTTGATGATGTCGATTGTCTGGTCCACATTGACCTCTGTGTGGGTGCCAACAATCTCCATAGGTTTTCCACCTGCCGTGGAGGTGGTGCCATAGCCACCCAGGATCACATTAGGCAGGGAGCGGTTCATTGCCTTGGGAAATTTTTCACCGATGAGGACTTGAGGATTGATACTTGACTTAGAGGTAAGATCTTGAGCCCGACCCGAGATTCAAAATGCCAATCATTACATTCAAGTTGGGCCGTGCTCCTCTCGCTGCTTTTTTATTTTTATTATCCACCCGGCATTAGCGCTGCAATAATAGTAGACATAGTCACTGACTATGAAACAAATAGTTGAATAATCGGATAATTATTAGTTTTGTTCCCTAAATCTTGCATTAAATTAATTTAATTATGGTATGTGGTAACTGGTAATACAAAAGAGAAAAATGGTACAATGAATAATACATCTTATTGAACATACTGCAGATTTGTGTAAAAAATAAATATCTAAAACCAATTTGGTGCAGTGCTCGGTTAGTTGAGATATAAGTCCATAAATAAACCTCTGTCCATTTTTAGGTACAGGCAAATAAAAATGTTTTGTTCTTCTGTCTCTCTGCCTCTCTCTCTCTTTCTTAAACTTATTCACTAGACTCTTAAGGACATACTGCTGTGGGTGATTGCCTAATTTTCAACCTGTCAAAATTCAACAAATTCTTTGGAAGGTTCGAGGCACAAAACGGCACCCCTGCAGCGAAAGCGGTTCCAAATCAGGACGAAAGAGCACTCCACCTGGACTCATCTGACGTGAGGAAGACCCTGAGAAGGGTCAACACAAGGAAGGCTCCAGGCCCGGACAACATTCCGGGGCGGGTACTTAGGGAGTGCGCCGATCAGCTGGCTTGTGTACTAACAGACATTTTCAACACCTCGCTAGACCAAGCCAAAGTACCATCATGCTTCAAATTTGCCAACATCATCCCAGTGCCAAAGAAACCCCAGATCTTATCACTCAACGATTACCGGCCCGTTGCACTGACTCCTATCATAATGAAGTGCTTTGAGAGACTGGTTAAAGAGCACATCACCTCCAGTCTCCCCTCCTCATTCGACCCCTTTCAGTTTGCCTACAGGACAAACCGCTCCACCAGGGATGCCATCTCCTCTGCGCTTCACCTGAGCCTGACACATCTAGAGGAGAAGAACACCCATGTGCGGATGCTGTTCCTGGACTTCAGTTCAGCATTCAACACCATCATCCCACAACATCTGGTAGACAAGATGAGACTCCTGGGTTTCAACACCCCCCTGCGGAACTGGCTGCTGGACTTCCTCTGTGACAGACCCCAATCAGTGCGGATAGGTCAGAACAGTTCAGATGTCATCTACCTCAGCACGGGCTTCCCCCAAGGCTGCGTCCTAAGCCCCTTGCTGTTCACCTTGATGACACACGACTGCGTCCCTAGGTCCGCCACAAACCACATCGTGAAGTATGCTGACGACACAACAGTGGTGGGCCTCATCAGGGATGACAACGACCTGGCCTACAGAGAGGAGGTGGAGCAGTTGGTGGGCTGGTGCAGGGACAACAGCCTGGTCCTGAATGTCGACAAAACTAAAGAGATCATTGTCGACTTTAGGAAAAACCAGCCCAACCATGCCCCACTTTGCATCAACAACAAGGCTGTGGAGGTTGTCAGCAGTATCAAGTTCCTAGGGGTGCACATTACAAACAAACTCACCTGGTCCGTAAACACTGCATCACTGGTTAAGAGGGCACAGCAGCGCCTGTACTTCCTGCGGAGGATGAGGAGAGCCCACCTGCCCCCACCCTCCCTCATTACATTCTACAGGGGCACCATAGAGAGTATCCTGACCAGCTGTATCTCTGTGTGGTGTGGAGGCTGCAGCGCTACCGACTGGGGTAGTGTGAGGAGGGTAACGAGGACAGCAGAGAAAATAATCGGGACTACACTTCCCTCCATTCAGGACATTGGCCAGAAGCACTGCCTATCCCATGCAAAAAACATTACCGGGGACCCCTCTCACCCCCATCATGGACTGTTCACTCTGCTAGCCTCTGGGAAGAGGTACTGCAGTGTGCGGTGCAGGACCACCAGGCTCCGCAATAGTCTAGTCCCCCTGGCCATTAGACTGTTAAATGGTCAATCTAACATATAGTTAACTTAAATCTAAACGGCTGCTAATCTGACTTTTGCACTACTGGCAGTTTTTTTTATAGCTTGCCACTCCTTGCACATTGCTCTCTGCACTATTGTAATTACAGCGTTATTGTTACAGTGTTAATGTTACTGTGTACCTGACTTGTTAACCTGACTGCCCATATTGCACATCTGGTTAGCTACTCTTCTTGCACTATCGGCACTATGGTAAAATACTACACGTAGCCAAAATACAATACAACATTATTTATATCTGTACATTCAAGGAAACTGTGGGGGTCAGATGCATCGACATTTCGTTCTGTATACACGTGTACTAGAATGACAATAAAGTAGATCTGAATCTGAATCTGAATCTGACAGCAACCTCAAAGTTTTCCCGTCAGCTTTTAAAAAAAATCCAAAGACGGAAAATTGTTGGATAATGTGACCTGTGTACACATAAAAGATGTTAATGTTTATACAGTCTTAATGTAGATTTGGTTGCAAATGACAGGCTTTATCACAATTCAGCTCTCCTCTCGAGTCCTCACAAATAAAATATAAAATTTCATGTTTGCTTCGGGCTCGGTCCTGCAAATCAAGTTGAGTGGTCGGGCTCAGGCTTTAATACCCTTGGGCCTTGGTGATTTTTTTAGGCTAGATCTTACCTCTAACTTTACTGTACTACTTTTGAATACTCACCACACACATGATGTAGGAGAGGATGGCGCCGGAGGAGCCGATTAAAGCGCCTACGATGGTCATGAGATTGTTGTCCAGGAGGAAGCCTTCAGCGCAAAGTGCCCAGCCAGAGTAGCTGTTGAGTACGGTGATGACCACTGGCATGTCTGCACCACCTATGGCTGCAGTTAGGGTGACGCCCTACCATGACAGAACACAGTAAAGATTATTGAATTCATAAGAACTCTACTTGTCGACACAAACTTCTTATGTAATAGGGTGTTCCAAAAGTCTGGAGCACATTTGAAAACCCCATATCTCATTAACAATAAATGGTAGTAAGATTAAAAATGAACGTAAGCAATTTTAAAGCTTATTACGTCATTATTTTTTTGTAAGGCTATTGATTTTTTCAATTTATTTTCAGACCAGTTAATGGCTTTCACTCAACTAGAGAAGGCGTTTTGTATGCTTGAAATTGAAAAACCTGGATCTTGGGACTGTTGTTCAACACAGATTTTACAGAAAATTCAGAAAGGAGGCACCAGAGAGGAAACACATAGTGAGATGTCATAGTAAATTCATAAGGAATGGTTGCTTATGCCCAGTGCTAACAACTTCAGGAGATGTGATCGTACAAGTTCAAGGTGCTCTCCATTGGAGCACCTGTACATCGATCAGAAGAGCCAGTGTGGAACTTCAGTGTCCTACAACAACTGTTTGTCGTGACTTAAGAAGATGACTGTACATGACACTTTACAAGCTACAGTTAAACCAACAGTTGATGGTCACTGATAAACAAGCTTGTTTTGTATTTTGCATTGCAGTGCAACAAAAGATTGAAGATGACAGGATGGTTTTTAACAATGAGACAGCTTTCCATGTAAATGGCTAAGTTAAGAAGCACAACACCCGCGTATGGGGGCGGCATTAGCTCAATCTATGCTGTTTTTAGACAAGTGGGGGCACACACGCAACATATTTTTAGGCAATCCTTGGGTTGGCTTTTTTATGCCTTATATATTCATCGGGATTGTGGCAATAAACATACCTTTCTGTATAACCTTATTTTCATAATGAGATTTTTGTAATACTAATTCTTGCTACTCTTTTTATCATTTGCAAACTCACCATAACAGTGGACAGTCCAGATACACCGATTAGACATCCCATTCCGGTGCTGTAGCTGGAACTTAGCATAAAGGGAACCATGCCTCCCATTGATGCTGCCATGAGGCCGGCGTTCAGCATGTGACGTCCAGGCAACATCAGAGGAGCAGAGTTCAGGAGGCCTACAAAATTTGAGTAGATTTGTTGACATTTTCCAGAACAAAAGAAGAATACATGAATTGCAAAAATGTGACCTGAAATGAAAATATTTGAAAATGTATACAATAAAACATTTAAAAGGAGGCGTAGCAGAAATATCAGCCCCCTTTGAGGTAATACTTAGTACAACCTCATCTCATCTCATTAGCTGCACCGCTTATCCTCGGTAGGGTCGCAGGGGTGCTGGAGCCCATCCCAGCAATCATCGGGCAGTGGGCAGGGGACACCCTGAACTGGTTGCCAGCCAATCGCAGGGCACACAGGGACAGACAACTCGCTCGCTCATTCACACCTAGGGACAATTCGGACCGGCCAATTCACCTGAAATGCATGTTTTTGGAACGTGAGAGGAAGCCGGAGTGCCCGGAGGAAACCCACGCAAGCACGGGGAGAACATACAAACTCCTTTTGCTACAATCACAACAGTATTTTCGGTATGTTTCTACAGGTTTTACACATCTTGAAACAGAAATATTTGCCCATTCTTCTTACAAAACGGCTCAAGTTCCTTAAGGCTTGATGGTGATCATTCCTGCACAGCATTTTCAGATCTTTCCACAAATGTTCTATAGAATTTGAAGTTTGGACTTTGAATTTGCCATTCTTACATCTTTATATTGTTTGTTTTAAACCATTCCATAGTTGACTTTGATTTATGTTATGAAATGGTGTCTTGTTTGAAAGTGAACCCGCATTCTCAGGTCTCTTGCAGACTCCAACAGATTTTGTGCCAGAATTGCCCTGTATTTGGCTCCACCCATCTTCCCATCAACTCTAAGAATCTTCTCAGTCCCTGTTGGAAAAAAGCAACCCCAGAGCATGATACTGCCACCACCATATTTGACAGTGGGGATCGTATTTTCAGGGTCATATGCTGTGTTACTCTTACGGCAAACATAACGATTTGCATTCAGCCCAAAAAGTTCATCTGACCAGAGCACCTTATTCCGCACGTTATTTGTGTCTATCATATGGTTTCTTGCAAACGTTAAACGGGCCTTTTTATGGTATTCTTTCAGAAAGGTCTTTCTTTTGCCACTCTTCCTTTAAGGGCAGATTTATGCAGAGTACAAATAATAGTTATAATAATAATAATAATAATAATAGTACACAGATTGTCCCACCTTAGCTGTGTATGCCTGCAGGACATCCAATAAGATCAGGGACTCCTTTGTTGCTTCTCTAATTAGTTCTCTCCTTGTTTGGGCCATAGGTTTAGAGCACAGGTGTCAAACTCAAGGGCCACATCTGGCCCGGCGTACAATTTTATCTGGCCAGTGAAAACATTTTATATACATCTACTATAATGGCCTGGCTCTATGAAACACTTAACTTTCAAACTAAGAATCCCACAATGCAGTGCTTCTGTTGCCGCCACAAAACTTCCCGAAAATGTTCTCCCATCAATCGAGTTAGCTGTAGCTTGACGAGGGCAGCCGTTTTTAAAACTAAACTTTTACAACTCCACTGACAAACAACACGTCAGGCAGTTGAAAAACAAGACTGACAAGTGCCCATCGATCTCCAGGTTAACATATGTTTCCACTCGGTCTCGATAATAGAGAAGTTATTCTTTTATAAAAACATTTATAAAGTAAGGTTCGTTTTTGTTAAACAAATAATTGAGCCTGGAAATTGAGTTTTGCTGTTGAGTAAAGATAAGAGTAAAGATAGATGAATAAAGTTTTCTACATCGCAGGTTTTGACTATCGCGGGACATATTTGGAATGTAACCTCAGTGAAAAACGAACGATTACAGTATATATAATCTCTTGAAGTCAAAAAACACTTTTATGGCTTTTTTAAGTGTCTGATCTTTAGGTTTTATTTATGTGGCTATAATCTTTGGTGGACAAAAATACCTTAAAACATATGTGCATTAAAATGAATATCGAATGTAAACATAACCATTATTGAATGTTAAAAAAATGTGTCTGCTGCAACACAGTCAATATGCATGGCCTTTTTACCTTGCAGATCATTTGTGCTTTTAACTGATCAAAGACAAAATCAGAAACAGACGAAGCTGGGATGATTACGAAGAATATTGTATGTTTAAGAAAAAATCCCCAAACAGTAATTGTAAAAGTAAGTGGAGCTTGTTCTTGGATTCTCCGAATCACAGTGACGCACCTTGCAGTAAGGGTGCGTGAAACAATCCATCCATCCATCCATTATCTGCACCACTTATCCTAAGTAGGGTCGCGGGGGTGCTGGAGCCCATCCCAGCCATCTTCGGGCAGTAGGCAGGGGACACCCTGAACTGGTTGCCAACCAGTCACAGGGGAAAAATCCAAATATCACCATTATCGATACTGACCCAGTACGTGATTGAAGTGATACTATTGTCTTAAGATCGATACAACGTTACATGTTCCTCTTTTAACTATCACTAAAATAATGTTGTTAGTCTGTCGTAAGATTATACATTCATTATAGCTTTCAAATTTCATCCAGATGCTGTTACACTTTATTTGCACAACTGATTTTATTTCTAATATATTTTGCAATATAAGGTGCGTATTTTCCAGACCATAAAGACACACCTGATTACAAGAAGTACCTCAAAATAAAAATAAATATTTGTGAAAGATTTGTTTTCATAAATAAGGTCCATGACGTTAAAACAGACTTTAAAACAAAATACTTATTTTATAGAACATAAATATTACGGAATCTTGTTTCACAACTTGAATGAATCAATTCATCCATAAATGGCTACCGTATGTAGAAGCATCTTGTTGTGATTAATGATTTATGGATTTATTTACTGTATTCCTGAAGTTTTGCTGAAACGACCTACCCTGTAGAGACGTCCTTTTAAGGGTTTACCTGACAGCAGCAATTTTGTTTTCTTTATAATCAAGTAAAACAAGCAACACTGAAACTCAAAATTATTGCAAACTTTAACTGATGATACAAAATGAGGGTTGGGATGCATACATACACTGCGTGATTACCGTAGTTAACAAACGATTAGAAAGTTACCAAAGACAAACAGACCAGGCTTAAGAGCCAGGTCAGTAAGAGTCAAATAAGACTAAATAAAAACAAAAATCTTAAGTAATCAACACTTTTAAAGAGCACAGATTGCTGTCAGTGCTGTGTGTGCGCACAGGCCATTAGTAGGACGTCTCGAGGGGTAGGAAAGAATTTCACAACACCGGCTTTATGAAGGCGCATTGGATTACAAGGCGCTGTTTTGAATCCCTGGCTAATTTGGATATTTTGGGTGCACTTTATAGTCCGGAAAATACAAAAATTTAGTCGTCTTGTTGACATTATTACACAGTATTCGTATTTTGTAACATTATTGCTTGTTTTGGTTTGACTCTCTTAACTTTTGTTTGGACATGGTCATTAAAGTATTTTCCTTTTTATTCTGTTAAGTCAAGTCATCTTAATTTGTATAGCCCTTAATCACAAAGAGTCTCAAGGGACTGCACAGACCACAGATTATTGCAAACCACAGACTATTATTACACCATCCCCTGATCTAAAACCTACACGAGGGCAAGGAAAAACTCAAAATCCTCAACATGAGGAAAATGATTGATGATGAGAAGAGACCGCACATGTTATCCCTCTGTTATATGTTTTTACATTACATTGTTTGCATTACATCGCACTTCAGTTATTGCCTGTTCACTCCTTTGTGGGAAAAAAAAAACAATTAATTAAAGATAAAGATTGAATAAAAAACAAAAACAGCGGATGCTTCCCGCACCGCCGAGTAACCTTTCGGACAGCCAAAATTCACGCCTACTAGCCAGCAGCCCTCGACTTGTTATCAAAAATCCCAGTATCTGCCACCCTACCTTGCAGCTTGCCATAGGCGACTAGCGATCCGCTAAAGGTGACGCCTCCGATGTAGGTGCCCAAATAGGCCACAGTCTTTAGCACGCCAGCGGCAGGGTGAGTGTCCAGGTGGGGGAACTCTATCATGTACTCCGCCACGCAGGTGAGGACCGCCGCCAGGCCCACCAGACTGTGGAACGCCGCCACCAACTGGGGCAAGTCGGAGATTTCGATCCGCTTGGCGATGGTTAGACCTGCGCACCGGCATACAGACAGTAAATGTTAAGTGCAGGGTAGATAAATTATATTCTTTTATATGTTTTTTTGTTTAACCACTCCTGACATTTTGATCAACCACAAACTGTTTATTTAAAAGGGAAGTTTGTATTATTTGACCCTCAATGACGCTGTATGGCAGGGGCGTCAAACTAATTTAGCTCGGGGGCCACATAGTAGAAAAAAACATTCTCAAGGGGGCCAGACTAGTAGAAGCTGGCATAAAAAGTGTGCCTTAACTGGAGGGTTGGGAGTCTTTTCGAAAGCTTGCAATTAAATTATGATACATGTAAGATTTTGATTGTAAAAATAATGTTGAATATTACGGGTTAGGGCAATGTCTTGTATTGTTTATCAACTGTGCATTTATGGAAAAAAAACATTTGAATTTATTTCCACTACAGTTTATTCACCAATAAGAAACTTGTGTAGACTGGAAACTGATAGAAATAGCATACAAACACTTAATTAATGATTCAAAAATAATTCTGCATTTTATTTGTATTTTTTATGAAATTGTTCACTAAAATATGGGAAAGTTGCTGTTAGATTTCATATGGATTATAGAAAGGAGCAACAGCTTCTTGAAACTTCTGAAGACACTCGTATTGCCTTAAACAGCGTGTCCGTGACTTGTTTTTCAAGTAAAATGACATAAGGATGAGTTTCCTCAATGTTCTCTGGTTGATTAATTGTCATCAGCAAATGGAGCTACATTGGGTGCTTTGCGAGTGCCGTCTGAATTTGGCTACATCTCGGGGGACTTATTTAAAACTGAAAGTCCTTGTTTCTCTTGTGCTTGTCTCATCATTGTCTCAAGGTCCACATAAGGTGATGTGGCAGGCCACATTTGGCCCACGGGCCATGAGTTGACATATATGCTGTATGGTGAAGTGCAGGCATGTCAAACATACGCGTCTGGATGATTTAATCCGGGCCGCCATAAACTTCTAAGTATGTCAAAAAAAAGAGTCCATCATTTCTATCAAAAGTTAGATATTTTTTAATAAGTGCAAATCAAATGCTCTCTCTGGCCGCTAGAGGTCAAGTATTACACAGCGTCCCTAAAAAAATCGAATGCATCTGAATAAATGTTCGGCTGCACAATACAGTCATTAACTCAAAATTTCTACACAAATTGAGAATGTCTGAGAATATTTTGTCGATCCAAAAAATAATAACAAAAAACATGAGTCTCCTGCTTTTTGTTCCTCTACTCTAAGCAATTGGGTCTGAACTTCAAAGAGCAAAACAACAAGCCCTTCCGCGTCCCCCCAAAACAATATAGAAAATTCAAAGCCATGTGGGATTGTGCTGAACATCACCCGTCATTCTTATTTTTAATGATCTTTACAAGATCCAATGATGGTGATGAAAGAGAACAGTGGATTTTCTTTTGAAATTGTTTTCCCGCTTGGAACAATTGAGAAAGACGTATAGAAAGTTTGTCCATTTGAGCTTTTGTGTCTCCTACAAAATTCTTGCCCAAGACTCACCACAGGAAATGGTGCCCCTACAACTCTAGTGGTTAAGGGATCCAACCAACCAATATGAAGCTTACATTTTCAGTTAAAGGAAGTTCCTCCCATTACAATCTACCATTGGGAAACACTACCTTTATATTTTGCATGGCCCACAATAAATGTCCATATGCGGTACAAACACATGCCAACTGCCATCAATCACAGCCAACTGCCATCAATCACAAAGGAAGAAATGCAATGGCAAAGGGAAGCCACCAGAGGGAAGTGTCAACGTCATTTTTAAGCAGGTTTGTTGAGAAACATCGCAACGATTCGATTTACAAGCACTTCACTAAAAATTCAAGCACTTTCAATCCATGAAACGACAACATTAAAACTGATAAATTTCAAGGACCCGTACAAACTCGGTAATGTATTTTTTTCTCATTATTAATATTTCTTTAAAATTTGTGATTGTTGAGCAACGTTTATTAATTGAATGAAAGTCATTTATATAATAGTCATAAATAAGTATCACTATTATATTAAGGGGCAATCTTAATTATTTTTACTTTTATTCTTTACTGTTTTTTTTTTTATACTATTATCATTATTATTGTTGTTAATACTATACTATTTCCAGAACAGCCCAGATTTTAATCATTTTCTACTATTTGCCAGTTTTACAGGGACAATATGTATTATTTGACCACAAAATTTCACTGTATGGTGTAGTGCAACCTAAAATAAAGCACAAGGAAGAGTACATACTATGAAGACTGAAAGTGATGACCATTTTACTTGAGGTTTTCGGGTACCCATAACAGCAACATGGCAGACAATTCTGTTTGCTACCTTTAGGTGAGGCTATTGTAATGTAAAATAAATGCAAATTTCTCAACCTACTGTCATGATGACTGATTAATTTCACCTGTGCCCGCTTGTTTGGCGCCAGCTGCTGCTGGCTTCCTGATTGGTTCCCCGTCCTACTTAAGCTCCGTCCTTTCACTAACCTGTTGTCAGTCCGTCAGCGGACCTCTGTTCCTACAAGGCAACCACTTTGACTCTGACTCCTGTCAGTCCCGCTTTTTACACCCGTTTTCCACTCGTCCGTTCCTGATTTCCCCGTTTGTCTCCGGCCACGACCTGTTTTTCGACACCACGATCTCCCGCTCCGGAAAATCCACTTCCGCATTCGGAACACGTTCCGATTCTGTAAGCGGCTTGCTTCCCGCGTCCAGCGAGCACCAGATCGAGGGCGCTGCCTTTCCTTTATATCTCAATAAACTTGTGTTTAACGTTACGCATCTTGGTCCTAATTCCGTTCTGGTCGTGACGCCTTCGAGTATTTAAAATGTATGTTTATATGATAGTTCATGTGTTTTTGCTTATTATTTAAATCAATATTGTTTTTCTTCAATTGATGAAGTTATTTTTACTACTAGGAAGCACTAAATACGACACATTGTTCCTTTAAAACTAGCCATAACTGGGAATCCTTTCAATTCACTTTTTTTCGACATTTTATTCATTTATTACAAATCAAAACTTGCTCTGGTAGCAGTAATACATAGTGATATTCCTGGTATTCCTGTCTTCACATATTGCAATACATGCCACGGAACAAGTTATTTCTCTGGGGTTGAATTAAATACTGTAATTCATTTTTTTGAATATGGTGGTATGTCTTGAGATGTTTCTGCAGTGAAATTGCAAAAACTGCAGAAAAAAAGGCTAAATACTTTTTTTACAACTTGTATTTGAAGTGGATCCAGGGATTCTCTTTCACTTATATCTCCGAAAGTCATGTCACTTTAAATTTGCCGAATGGGCATTTAACCCACACATCTGTGAATTATTACAATGATTGGCACAAATGCATGACCATGTAAAGCTTTTACATATCTTGTTACGCATATTTCTGTCTATTTCAGTGCACACCTATTACTTTCGTCATGAAACATCTGGTGCCTTTTCTCAAATAAAATTTGACCGTGCCATTTTTCACAATACAGTAATCCCTTGCTGTATTGCGGTTGACTAATTTCGGTTTCACTGCTTCGAGGATTTTCATCGTGCAGTGTGTTCAGCATTCTGATCGGCAAATCACTCGCCCGCCCCCTTTTATCTTGTCAATGACGTTGCGGTTGTACACTTGCGTAAATTGGCTTCAAGAAAACCTACTTGACGTTTGTGCACATCCTTTTCATTGTCAAGTTTCACTAAAAGCCATCATGGCAACAAAACGCTCTGGGCCCCCAAAAACACTAAAAGGTAGAGGTAGACGCTTTCTATCGCCAACAAAGTTGGACTTCTCTAACCCACTAAACTTGCCCTGGAGCCACATGTGGCCCTTTGGCTCCCACTAGCACTTTATCACTTTTTCAAAAATGTTTGATGATTGAAAAATATATGTTTTTTTTTGTAGGAACACTAACAGAACATATTCTTAACAAATAAATATAGATAGACACAGTATGTGTTCCTTTCCCTATAAGGCCTACGTAAGGCTTTTCATTTTTCACCGCTCCTGACACATTTTCGGGGGTCCAACATGGCTTCTCAAACATTTTCTTTAGCCGACCCCCGACTATGGAAAGTAAATACAGTTTTCCACATTGTCTACATGATGGCGACAAAGTATCATGTAATGTAAAAACTAATTTGACAGTCCAGAAGTTAAAAAAGTTAATGATGTACAGTACTTTTATTTTTTTTGAACAAACAAGCCTGGATATTGGGTTTGTAGTTTCAATGTATAATAAACAGGGTTGGTGTTAAGATTTGTCAATTTTATAGCACTCTTACTCGTGAAATTGCGGTAAGACGTTTCCTATTGAGTGACGTCATTACACACGCACCATATTTCGTTTTGCTGATTGTTGCTTGCCATGTTGGATTGGATGGAGCCGTGTTCTTGTTTGCTTGCTGTTAAGAATAAATATTCTCATGGGCTGAACCGCAATGTCCTGCTTACCTTCTCACGCATGAAGAAACTGCACACTCTGTCATATCCTTAACACTTGGGAAGTAACGAACACATGTAACAGCTCTATGTTATCAATATACCAAAAATGTAATTATTTTTTCCCCCACAATGACAGAAAAAAAACTTAATTATTTTACTGGCATATTTATTAAAACTAAGGATTACTTTGCAGGATTTCAATTTTAGTTAAAAGTATATTGATGTTGCACACATCAAAGGACAACCATGAAGTTCGGTGCGCTCACTCTCTGGTCCCCCTGTCAGCTGCCCCTTGAGTACAAAACAAAAACTAAAAAAAAAGTGTAAAATAATTAAAGTGCAACTACAAGACAACATCAGCAAACATGTACGAGCATATGAACAAAATAACATGACATGAAATGATGAATGCAATTTAATGCCTGGGGGCTTGTGCCCTCTTCCATAGCATCCTTTTAAGCATTCATTCATTTACTTCATGCATTCGTGTGTCTTACATTTACATATACATAATGCGCCGAAAGTGTCGAATTGTGCCTATCATCTAACATTAATTTTCATGTCAAGGCATCCCAAATAAATACCAACAAAATTGATGTGCCTTTGTGTACCAGTGGCTCTGGAGCTGTGGCTCTTTGGCACTTCCAAATGACTCTCTGGCGCTTTTTCAACAAACCACAGCCCCAATAATCTCGCGCGAGTAGAATGCCCGGCAACGCAGGGCCACTATGCTTGTAAATAAATAAACAAATAAAAACAAACAAATAAATAAAGTTTTTACATCGCAGGGTTTGACTGTGGCGGGGGTATTTGGTACGCAACCCCTGTGAAAAATGAGTGATTGCAGAATCATACAGTTTGGAAACAGCTTGAAAGTCGCACACGGCAGAATGTGTGGTCTAAAAGTTACCTACCCAGAGTGCCTCCAGTGGCCATGGCCAAGGACATCTGTGACAGCAGTTCTGGGGAAGGCTTGAGGGCCCCGAGGGTGGCGGCAATGCCTCCTGCAACTCCCATCATGCCCAGCGCATTTCCAAGACGACTAGTGCCCTGAGCTGAGAGGCCTGCAAGGGCCCCCACGCAGCACAAGCCCGAGCCCAAGTACATCATCTGAGGAACACCACAATTTTCAATCACACAGTGTGTTGGGAGTAACGCGTTACAAAAGAGGCATTCCTAGAACACGATTACTTTTCTCTATCTACGGTATATCACCATCTCTATCTCACTATTTTTACAACATGGTGTGTAACTCCGCTATTTTTTGAAGTATTCTGTCTTCTGTTCTTTGACGGCTCTGCTTTGCCATATTAAGTAACATACATTCCTCAATTTGCTAGTAAAACACCACTGAATACAATACTATAGATGGGTAGACCTGTTTATATCTAAATGAAAAATACAACTGAATACAGTTACGGTGGCGCCGTCTCAAGTAGAGTATGAGAACACCTAATTTCTCCCTAATGATATTCTGATATTCATCCTATCTTAAATACTTACATCCAACAATAAGATACAATATCAAAATCATGGGGTATGCGCATGTTTGGTTGTGTGTCAACAGAGGGAACGGTTGGCAGCGCAATGGATGGGGCCAGGGCTTATACATGAACAACAAAATCAACGGGGCAAACATGACCATCAGATTTATGGTAAAAGAGTGCTAATCTTTGGACTTTTCATTTGTAGAATCATTTTTGCAAAAGACTATACCTGACGAAAAAAGGAAATGATGTCTAGTGGTTTGAAGACAAAAGACAAAATGCATATGGAGTGTCTTGGCTTTGTTAATTTGCAAGCTTTTAAGATTGCACAAGCCAAGAAATATAATGGGTTCACCGCTTCCGCAAATTATTGTATAACCTTTATTTTTATTTTTCTCCATTTTGGGGCTGTTTTTAACAGTTTTGGGCGGCCCGCTTTTATGTATGTATATAGCAGGGGTGGCGAACACGTGGCTCTAAAGCCGCATGCGGCTCTTGGCCAATAAGAATGCGGCTCTTTGCCTCATCATATTATCTATATACTGTGGCTCTTTGCCTTCTTTCATGTTTAGTTTTTTTTGTGTGTATTGAGGGTGGACACTTTCTTTGAAATCAACACAAGAACAATACTTGTATTGTAAGGAGATGAGTGTGTTATGGGAAATAATATGTTTTTAATTGTGTGTGTTTGTGTGTGTCTGTCTGTCATGGCAGGTCAGTGCGTGGTGTGGCTCTTTGACTCTGACAGTTAAAAATTTCGGCTCTTTGTGTCAAACTTGTTTGCCACCCCTGGTATATAGGGTAATTTGTAATTAGATAGTTAATTTCAAAGTAACAAGCTACTTTTGGGTGTCAGTAATCTGGTTTGGGGGGGTAAAGCAATTCATTTTCTAACAAAGTAACTAGTAACTGTACTTAATTACAATATTGAATTTTTACAAGCACTTTAGCACACTTCCATGGCCAGAAAACATTTTGTGTTATTATTATTTTTTTTCCTAGGTCTTTAATACAATAACATGCATCAGAATGCACACAGTATTTTGATTTAACATGGAATCATTAAAGGTAAAATATGTAATAATTGACTGGTAGTCGTCATTATCTTGTGCACCGAAACTGAAACTGAAAAAAACAAAGACTCACAGTGACCAAACTCGTTTTAGGTTGCACGACACAATACAGCGACATCTAATGGTCAAATACTACACAGTGTCCCTTTAATGAAAAAATTATCTAAATAATAAAGAGGTTAGCTAAATGCTTTTTCACCTGCTCGATGCTGTAACCAGCCGCCACAGATGCACCGTATCCACCAACGAATGCAGCTCCAGGTAACATGTACAAATAGTTGTACTCAGGCGGGTCAGTCGGACGCTTAAACATGTCCAACATTCGCTGGGTGATCAGGAATCCACCTAAAATTAGAATTGTATTTAAGGCAGCAATACAGAATTTGAAACTAGTTCTTATCTGGTGCCATCTTCAGGTTTAAAGTCATTATTACAGCCTTATTCAGCTCATTCACGATGCACGTCCAAGTACGTGCATTTTTAGATGCGCTCGAATAAACTATTCCCTTTCCATCTTTCTTGAGCTTTCTTTCGTCATTTTCATGCTACACTAACTAAATAACTGTGGTGACAAGCATGACGTCCTTCTTCACCCCTCTCCTTTCCACAAACGTTACAGCTCTGATAAAAAATAGAAGACCAGATAGGCGCAATGGAAAATAAAGCATAAGAGCTCTTTGAACTTAGTTGGGCATTGTTAATACATTCTTAAAAGATAAAATGATTAACTTTCCAAGAGTTTTCCCAAATTCCAAAACATGCAAAATGTGAGGAAGCAAAATCGATATATATTTCATTGGTATATTCCAATTATTTTCCCAGATAGTGCATTTTGAGGAGAGCCTGTCTTGTCTTTGACTTCCTGAGCTGAGAGGTTACGTAAAGATCAAGGGGCCCGAAGGAAGCCACTCACAGAATTTGTTTACGTGTTTATTAGTCAAAGAGGTTACAAGTGTTTTAAGCAAAATTTTGGTAGTTTGTGTGGAGAATGTTAAGGCGTTGTGTAGCAGGTGGATGCAGTAATGGTACAAAAAGTGCGAGCAGCCAAAAGGGGCCAACTGCCAAAAATAACACACAGATACCTAATGTGGGCTAACTCAACGAAAGGCGCATGCTGCCTCGGGAAGAACTGGCTGACAAAAAACAAGCAGTGAGCAGCCAGGCGAACCAGGAACCGAGAGCGAAAAACGTCTGCGGGGACAAACGCAAACCGAGGAATAAATCAATGGACCCTGCAGGCGAGCCGGCTAGCCGTCTGAACGACTCACTTTCTGCTGTTTACTGGGCCTAACCAGGAGCAAACAAAACAGGAAGCCTTCAGCACTTGACACTAACGGGGAGCTAGCCAGACAATAGTTTAACGACCGCGACACACGCAGCACAAGAAACAAAGAAAAAGCTACAATCGCATACCTAAACGAGGCGGAGGTAAACAAGGAACGCACCCTGTTACGGCGGCAGGTAAATTTACCCAACGCAGATTTTGGAGGTCGAAGCACGCAACCCTGGCAAAATAGTCACAAGGCCCCTGCAAAAGGGTATCCAAGCAAAGTTCCAATTTCGGAGTTGTGTTGTTGGATGTGCCATTTTGAAAGTGATGCGTTTCTTTAATTTAATCAAAGCTAGAGGATATGAGCTAGATGTGTCAACTTTGAGAGAGAATCTCTTGAGTACCCCGACGCATGGAATATTTTGCAAAATATCTGCATAATTGTAGGGAACAACACTACATTTTCGGTGCCTAATTGAAAACAAATTGGTCTTTGTGAATACCTTTAAGGACACATCGAACAACACAACATACACCCTTAATTCACTAATAGTAAGGATAAAATGTTTTGACGTCTCTATTCGTCAAAGGCCGGGAATAACTTAATTTGGTGGGTGGGGGTAAAAAAGCAATGGAAAAAATAATGATAAACACAGACCAGCAATGTTGATGGAGGAAATAAAGGCAGCTGCTAAAGCAAGACTCTCTGGAAGTGTGGATGGAGTGAGGCCCCCTCCCATCAGAACCAGACCACCAACTGCTGTCAGACCTGTTGAAAAGGGCAAAAAGAGCTGGAACCATTCCACATCCAGACTTATCTAAGTTCGGATAATTATTCCGTACAGAGAGCTAAGGCTGAAAAAGTCACCTGAGATGGCGTTTGTCACGGACATTAAAGGCGAGTGTAGCGCAGGGGTCACGCCCCACACAGTGTGGTACCCCACAATTCCGGCCAGGCCGAATGTGGTCACCATTTGGGTGAAGGCTGCGTTGGGGGAGACAAGACCCAGAGCCAGACAGGTGGATAGACCTGCAGGGTTCAGCAGAGAAGAACTGACTGTAGCCAAATGCTTGAGCTGGTGACTTCATTTTAGTCAAAGACAGCTATTTAAAGGGAGGGGGGGGGGGGGTAAAAACTGTGGCAAATAGCAAAACCTCATGAGTCATTTCAAATCAACTTATAAGATTTGCTATTGATCATTAATGCTGCAAGATAGTGAGCGGGAACCATTTGTCAACTGTATTTGCTGTGCAAATGGTGCACAAACTTGCATTTAAATTTCTAGTCTCACTAGCTTTCCCAACAGTAACTGGAGCTAACTAGTCAAGCTAGTGTTTCCCAGTGGTGGGCTGTCTCCAACTGTGACGGTGTAGATCCCAAAGGACGGGTTTTGGTGAGTTTTGTTTCCGTTCCCTTTGGAGTTTGAAAAGGTTGCTTTGACGTAATAAGAAATCATTGCTCATGGTCACAGATTTAAACATTATTATCACAAATTAAATTTGAGATTACATTTAATTTCTTTGTTGTACTTTTTGCAAGTTTTTGTCATTTCCTTTTATTCCTAACAAGGAGCTCAATTGAATGGTGAAATTTGTCCTGAAAGCTAACTTGACCGTACATAACCTATTACAAGTATGCATGTTTTTTGTTTAGGCTTTGCGTGTCTTCTCCCAACCTGAAGTGTACACGCCAGCATTCGTCATTGTGCGTCTGAAGGGCGAAATTGCGGCCACTTTCTCAGCCTCCAACTCTGCCACGGATTTCGGTTTGACCGGCGGAGGGGGGACGGTCTTCGGCAGCGGCGCCGGGAACATATTCTGCCCATCCTGTTGCCGTCCCAGAAGCATGTCATTGTTTAAGAGCGGATGGCAGAATTACAACAACATAGTGCAATTGTTTGCGTGAGAAACATCTTGTGTTGTGGTTGACTTTGCCAATGGGGTGAATTACTCCAAACAAAAATTTCAAGATTAGCATGAACAAACAGCAATCAAGAACTACTTAGCGGCGGTTCTGATTTTTTTTTTCTCTGTAACGCAAGCTGAGCTGTGCTTAGTTTAACGAGAAAGAATCTGATATGTAACTTTGAGGTTGCATGCCTTGCCTTGAATAAACATTATGTGGGAGCTCAAGAGTATGGGAATGTCAATTATGAGGTGTTTAAATGTTCAATACTCGTCTGGCAAACAAAACTCGCATGAGCGGTTCTGATGAATGCTAACAGAGCTTATGGTTACAAATCAAATCCACCTTCATCACAAGTGTCCCGCGGATGACGTGGTCCATGGTTCCATAGTCAAACTCCTCTTTGGGTTCATAGTGGAAGTAGTCTTTGTCAGGGCTGATGGCCTTCAGAAGCTTTAGTATGTTGTTGGAGTAGAGGGTGCTGGCTTGGGTGGCCATGCGACTGGGCAGATCCGTGTAGCCGATGTGGGTCACGTTCTAATTCAGGAAAACACAGAACTTAAAAAGGTGTATTGCTGGATTAGAAATGTCTAAATTGAAAATTTGTCTACATCAGTGTTTCTCAACCGGTGGGTCTGGACACAGAAGTGGGTCGCAGACATGTTTTCAGTGATTTATTGATGACATTATAAAGCCTTGGTATCTCTTGATCTGACCTGTCTGCCAGTAATGTAAATCCTCCTGAAACCCAAACTATAAAAGTGTAACCTTTCCTAGTTTAATAATCATACTATCAAAACATAAAGACATACTAATTCTATTTAAATATGACTAAGATGCGCTGATTTAGATATATTGCTATTGGTGGGCATCTTAACATTCCCTTTGTTTATTTTTTCCCATTCTTTGCTTTATTCTGATAACCGTGCTTGTGGATATTTCTTGAAGCTAGACTATGAAGAAAAGAATGAAGCTATTTTGGTTACCACAGTTATAAGTCCTACCTTCTACATTTTGCATGGTGTATTTATTAGCCTTTGCAAACAGTACAAAAAATTGGTTAGATTGACTGCTAAAGACGTCATATTTGAAATTGACATTTGAAACTATGACAAGACAGGCCATTCAACTTGAATTAATTGTGGAGCCAACAACATCAAACTATTCTCAATCAATTTGCGTGATTGGCTGTATTTTATTCAAGTCTTTTTTATATTGATATTAAAACTAAATACATTTTCTAAAGCAAACCAAATCAATTTTGTTAAGCCCTTTTCAGGAAATGCATTGGAACTCAAAGTGCTGGATAAAACATCCAGAGTACAATGATAAAAGAAAAAAGCCTTCCTTTTCTTCACCCAAAAACCCAGAATTCCAATTACACAGGCACACACAAAAGGAGATAAACTACAAATAGTGTATTTACAAGTTTCTTATTTTGACATATTACAACAAAACAAACAAAAAAATACACTCACCTTATAAACGTGCAGCTCTCCTGGCCTTGTGGTCTCAATATTCCCACCCGCCTCGGCTGCCAGATCCACCACCACCGAACCTTCCTTCATGGATTCTACAAATTCTTTCTTGATCAGAATAGGAGCCCTCCTCCCTGAATAAGATTTTTTTTTTTAAAACGGGAACGGGATGAGGACAAAAAATTATTATATATTGACCGATTTTGAAAAGCGATTGAAAAATAAAATACAAGTACTGGAGTGACGGACCTGGAATCAGAGCGGTGCTGATGACAATGTCGACTTCTTTGCACTGCTTGGCGAAAAGCGCCATTTCTGCTTCAATGAACTCTTTTGACATTTCTTTGGCGTAACCACCGACCCCGTCACCTGACTCTTTGACATCCACCTCTAAAGGTTCCGCCCCAAACGACTTGAACTGTTCCAGAGCCGCTGGTCTGAAGAAGACCACAGAGTTTTTAGGATTCCAATAGTGTCTTCTTTAAAGTACAGGGTGTTTGAAAAGTCCAGTGTACATTTTGACATTAAATATCTTGGAAACTGTTAAGAAAACGTCTGGAAAGCCTCGGAGGTCTTCAATGGACTTGAAAGCGCTCCATAAATGCTGACCTTTACCATTTACTTTTATTATTCATACCTTCAGCTCATACAGCTCTCTTGTAATCCCATAGACAAATCCTTTCTGGTTTAGGGAAAGCCATTAATGAAGAAGAGAATTAAAAAAAATCAATAGCCTTACGAAATACTTAATATAATAACCTTTAAAATGGCACACATTTTAACTTACTACCATTCCGAGTTAAGGAGATATGGGGACTTCAAATGTGCCCAAGATTTTTGAAACACCCTGTTTATTTAGTAGTTCATCACTTGTAGTTCATTAGTGCGCTTCAATTGAGTACAAATTGGTTAAAAGTACAAATTTGATTTACTAGTCAAGTGTTTTTCGATTATTGTGCTGTGAGACTTTGTCTAGTGTGCTGCAAGAAATTGCCTAATCTTATTTTTGGGGGAAAAAAGTATTTTATTGTACAGTATTGTAGCTTTTTTCGCATGATTAGCGGAGTAATCGTAACATTATCAGTAGGTAGCAACAGATTACCTCCTTCGTTGTTATAATTAGTAATGATCATTATGATCTGCTCATTAGGTAATACAGTATAATTAATAACTTATTTTGTTTGATAAAGCTGTTTAAGACCGCACCACAAAAAAAAAAAAAATACACCAAATAATATATAAATCTTGAACATAACCTTGGTAGTTTTATTTATTTTCACAATTTTAAGAAAAAATATTCGGGACATAGTTTAAAAATAGAAAAAGTATGCCTTGGCTTCAAAAAGGATGGTAAACACTGTACTAGTACACTGTATTTATTGTCTTACTAGTGCAGACCTTGTGTCGAATCCACGTACTATGGCTCCCATTGATTTTGCTGCCCCTGCGGCTGCTAAGCCAGCTACACCTCCTCCGATGACCAGGACCTGAAGACAGCACATTTATTGTTTGAGATCTGCAGTAAGAAAACATGCACACTGTAAAAAAACTATAAAAACCTAAATTGAGAATTTATAGTACCTTTGCTGGAGGTACCTTTCCGGCTGCCGTAATTTGACCAGTAAAAAATCTTCCAAAGTTGTTGGAAGCCAAGACAACAGCTTTGTACCTACAATGAAAACAACGATGTCACAGACACCTCTAAACTGACGGGTCTATTATTTTATCCAATGATGCTCAAGTAAATGTTTTGTACAGAGATCCAACTGTTGAAGTTTATTTACAAAAGTAGTGGATTGTAACCGTATTAGAAAGTTTATTTTCTGCCAAGTTACCGTAGTTCCGCAATTATAAGGCACACATAAAAGCATTCCATTTTCATCAAAGTGTGAAAGTGCGCAGCACACTCTTGTTGTAGCACTTTAAAGTGGAAAGTGTGGGCATTGATTTCATATGAAAGAATGAGACATTGTGTTATCCATTAAACTTTACCTATGCATACCCATCTCACACCTACAACCATTTATAAATGTCGTCATTGATGATCAGCATTTTTTTTGGGCAGATACTTCTTATTATATCAGTGCAAATGTATGTAATAGCATCCAACAAATTTCTCCTGACCCTTACCCGGCGATGTTGGCCATGGAGCTGAGTGCATCATAGCCTTGCGCGATTGTAACTCTTGGCACTTGGTCCATGGCCAACACTGTGCTCTTCCTTTCAGACAACTTTTTCATCAGATCTGGGTTTTGAGCTGGGTAGATGAAGCTCACCAGGGTGGACATTGGTTTCAGAAGCTCTGCCTCGCTCAGACTAGGGGCTCGCACCTAAAGAAGTATATAACTGTTCTTAATATGACACAAACAGTACTTGAAGGTTCATACAGTCTGCTGATGCTGCACAAACCTTCAGGACCAGGTCTGATCCGAGGGCCCCTTTGACATCGGTGATGCTGGCCCCTGCGTCTTTGTATTGTTGGTCGGAGAACTTGGACTCCTCTCCGGCTCCGCTTTCCACCTTTACGCTGAAGCCTTGCTTGACCAGCGCCTGCACCCCGGCAGGAGAGAGGGCCACACGCCGCTCATTTTGGAAGGTCTCTTTGGGAACACCAACCACCAGCTCCTTGTAGAGAGTACCTAGAAATTTAAAAAAAAATCAAAGATTTTTTTTGTCTTCACATGTCAAAATGGAAGACAATGTACATATTTCAACAAATATATATAAATATATAAATATAACATTACTAGTAGAAGCTTTCCATGTACAGAATATCTTCAATTTCTTACTTATGAGTACAATGCATTTATTTTGTAAACATTTTAGGAACCTCTGATGCCTAAAAAACAATATGCTGTGTATTTTCTCGTTTCTGCAAGCACTGGAGTACAGCTGCATGTGAATGGTTGTGACCAAGTGTCATATTATCATTTCTCTCCGTAAATGGTGCCATGACCACGCTGCCATTGAGACACTGACAGCAGGTGATTGGCTGCCCGCCAGCATGGCTCAGGCCTCCTCCATTCTAGCACGGACAGAGGAGCATTGCAACTTTGAAAAGTGACTTTGAAAGACCAAACAACTTCACCTAATATTTTAATTATAAACTCTCACTGAGAAATAATCAAAGTTGTATTTAGTTTCAGGTAGAAATGACCTGAAAACCAAAGTATGTTCAAGTCACCTTTATCTGACCTCTCTCATATTAGCAGTGAAGCAAGCATGGCCGAAACTTTGCCATTGGTGATGTTTTCTTATCCAAACGTTAAGCCTGATAGTCAGGCTCTTTGGCTCTGTAACTAAAATTAAATTCAACATTAGCCACAAAGCCACAATTCAGTAACAGAAGCTCTGTTTGTCCTACCTTTGTTGGCTCTCTGGTCCCATAATGAAGGGAAGGTCCTAAAACTCCTCCTGGCTGGTATTTTGTGACGGACCCCTTGCTGGAGCAAAGTGAGAGACGAATTGGAGATGCAGCGCAGGAGGGTTGCCATGGCCACGCTGCGTCCACACAGGGATTTATTCTGTCTGGAAAAAAAGTCCAGATTTGAGTTAACGCCAAATTTTCTGATGATTATCACAAATACGTGTCGAAAGACCAGACGCACACCTTGGTTGTGTCTCCCTAAAGACTTACCAAACGTAGCAAGGTGACATTTCAGCTCAACGGGACAAACACACACCCACGCACACAAAAACAGGTCACAGACCTGATCCCTCACTCACGGCGGCTCCTTTGGGAGATCCAGAACTATGACAGCCCGGACGCAATCTGTGCTATGTGTGTTCTGATTGGTTTGCAGGCGGGAAGAAGAAAAAGATTGGCAGGACTATCAAATGTGTGGAAGATCAAATGGGGGAAAACAGGATCCAACACAAACATACAATGTTTGCAGAGAAAACAGACTGTCCTGAAAAAATAAGAGTCAAATGAGTTTATAACCGATTAATAACAGTATTTTGAAATTCTGTAGTCGCTTCTAGATTTTTATCTTTTTATGACATGGAAGTTTACACCAAACTAAATTCTTGCTAAAACTTTAAAAAAGGACCAACAGGCTCAGAGAGTGTTCCTTCTCCAGGGCCCTCCCCACCCTAAACAATTGCGCAAGACTGAAAAATATATATTTTGCCAGTTGTATTGAAAAATAAGTATACATAAGTTATTTATCAACTTATTTGTGAACTTTGTTGCTGCTTAATGATATCACACTATTTTTTATCGCACTGTTGTTACAATGTACTTACGACACCATTCTCCAAGCACTACCATGTCAGTTTGTTTGCCTATTTATCCTGACGTTCTTTTTAAAAAGGTATTAGGAACCGTTTCCAAACTTAAATCTCAGTTTATGCAAAACCTTTTCCAGTAAAAAGTTGTTATTTGTGTCTCAGACTGCTCTGTTGGCCTTAGAAGAAAACATTGAGGCATCTAGTATCAATAACACACATTTCCTAGAGAAATTCAAACCATCTCTCACAGCCGAGCAAATACAAAAATACCAGGTAGCATCTGATGGGGAAATGTAAAATTTGAAGGGAACAGGCTTTTTTTTCTTTTTCCTAGTAGTGTGTTTATGTATCTGAAAGTGCTACATGTCCCTTAAAACAAGGACTAACAGGGCCAGAGAGACTTTCTTCCCCAGGGCCATCATCACGCTTAACAAGCGTGCAACACTGTGAAAAATATATATCTTGCCAATTGTATTGAAAAATGGGTTTGTTACTAGATATTATTGTGCTACTTTTCATTGCAATATTGTTTTGATGCATTATTTTTCACTGCACCATTACTGTTAAAATAAACTACACTTACAATTTAAGCAAGTCTTCAAGCACTACTTTGTACATATTTTTTCTATGATCCATCAATACATCCATTTTCTGCACCGCTTGGCCTCACTAGGGTCGCGGGGGTGCTGCAGCCCATCTCAGTGGGCAGGGGACACCCCGAACTGGTTGCCAGCCATTGTCGCAGGTCTATCTATTATCTTTTATCAATTTTTCTCTTTTAAGTCTTACGTGTTTGTCCTGGAGTGCAATGTATAATCTCGTAGCAAACACTGTTCACTGGGTTGTTATCAATGAAAATAAATAAGAATAGAATAGAATAGAAGAAGAGAACAACTCAATTCAGCGATCGCTGGGCAGAAGAAGCGGGCTGGAGAAGTCAGGCGCGGGAAAATGGGAATCCAGGGGCAGACGAGCAGGATACCGGACAGGACGGGACATGGGATCGATACCGGATACAGGATACATTGGCTTGGATCAGGGATCGATACAGGATACAGGATACGGGACAGACAAGATCGATAACGAGCAGGGTACCTGACAAGACGGGACAGACGGGATCGATACAGGAAAACGGGGCTTGGATCAGGGGTCGATACAAGATACAGGATACGGGTCACGGGACAGACGGGATCGATAACGAGCAGGATACCGGACAGGAAGGGACAGACAGATTGATACCGGATACAGAACAACGGGGCTTGAATCAGGGATCGATACAGGATACAGGATACAGGACAGACGGGACCGATACAGGATACAGGATGGTTCGGGAACAGAACTGGAGCCAGAGTCAAAATGCTTGCCTTCCAAGTGCAGAAGTTTGTTGACGAACTCACAAGGTGTGAATGAGAGCACTGAGTTTAAATAGGAGGGGAACCAATCAGGCAACAAGCAGCAGCTGGCGCCAAACGAGCGGGCACAGGTGAGGGCGATGGGCAATCATGACAGCATTAGTCTTAAGATCAGTCCTTGAGAAAGTTGTTGGTTTAGCCTATTTGATTCTGAGTTGGTGTCTGAGTGCCTGCAAGCAAGCATTGGGAAACGTCACCGGTTTCACAAACTACAACTGGCTGGGAGGCAGTAATCCACCAGGGCGATTCCGCCAACAGCCGATAAACTTGAAGAGACTGAACTGCACACGGAAATATATTGTTGTGTTAATCTAATTGCAAAAGGTCGGAAAACCCTGAAGCAAACAAGCCTTTTGTAATCAAGAAAAGTTTTTCTTTGCCACTTTCGCACAAAATGTAAGAGTTTAAGACCGGGATTAAGCCCCAACAGATCAGAATTTCGGGCCAAGTCGGGCCTATTAAGGTCAACTGTTATGTTCGGGTCGGGCCAAACTTCTCCTTTGCTTACTTTTTTTATTATCTACCCGACATTGTTCTTTTTTGTCTCTGTTTATGCAGTCTTTTTTAACTTAGATTTTTGTTATAAAGGCTTTACGTGTACTCCCGCCCCTTTCCCTTCTCGCGCAGATTATGTTGTCCGCTCCTTGAGCAGACTGAACTAGGCGGCAGAGGACCAAGAGAACCGGGCATGCGACAGAGGTTGGGGTCGGCCGAGATCACCTGTCCTTCACCTGAGTCCTCCAAAGTCAAATTGGAAATGTAACTTACAAGATTTGCAGATGACACATCACTAATTCAGACTGGAGCTGGAGGACTAGGTGTAAAATGCATGGCCCGCCACTGATTTTTAGCACTCGTTTAGTTGCCCGGCAAAATATAGCAACATCTAGTGTTCAACTAATACACACAGTCCCTTAAACATACTTTTATACTGCATGCAGTATAATAAAGAGTATGACTTGTATTGGGAAAACCAAACAAAAATATAAATTTCCCTGCTGAAATTATAAGCATTACATCTATGCAGGATTTACAAAGGGAAGAAATGGACACAAATTGAAAATCTGGTCCTAAAAACATTTCACTGAGTGACAATCAGGTTGGGTTGCATTGATTCTAGCACAAACTAAAGTAGGTCTTCTTTCGTATTGCCAGACTTGCCTTATTTTGGATTTCCACTGGTGTCAACAATTCAGTTTTGTCTCAGGAGATATAACCTACAATTGTCCACACTCGACCTAAGAACCTTCCTGCTGCATGCCTGCAGACGCGCACTCACACGCCTACGAACTATAAAACGACCTTCCACTGTCTGGACACCACAGGACTATTTATGGATAAATAGCTAACCATGTGACCAGTACTCATGACCACCCTGGGAGCAGAAGAGCTAAGCAGTAAGCACGTTGCAGACGCCACTTAAGTGCTGCCGGAGAATCGAATTAAAGATTTGGAATTAGACAAAACCCAGACAAAAGCAAGAGAACCTGTGTAGTGAATACCAAATTAAATCAAATCAAATGTATTTGTAAAACACTTTTCAGGCAAAAAAATGCCACTCAAAGTGCTGTATGAAAACATTTAGCATACAAGACTACTTTGGAAATCCGACATAAAATTACTTCAGAAATACTACAAAAATAGTACAAAAATAAAACTACAGTAACACTACAAAAAATTACAGAACTTCAATAAAAATCTGACTTCAGAAATACTAAAAAAAACAAACAAAAATAAAACCCTACATTAATACGAAACTAAATAACAAATAGTGTGCTTAAAACAGGGACCGAATATACTCTTTTGCTCTAACTGTGGTCGTTTCAAAACAGATTTGATGAAACTAATCTATTTAAAAAGAACTGTAACATGTCACATGCAGCCCCTGACACCAAATAGTTGCCCACCCCTGGAGTAGAACATGGAATCAGTTTTAGTAGGTATGCAAATTAACAAGTACTAGGGGGCCCCAAAGGGCAGCGCAGTGGTTAGCGCATGTGCGGCACAGTTCTGAGGTCATGAGATCGAAACCTTCCTTTGTGGAGTTTGCATGTTCTCCCCGTGGGTTTCCTCCGGGAACTCCGATTTCCTCCCACTTTCCAAAAACATGCTTGTCAGGTTAATTGGCCGGTCCAAATTGTCCCTAGGTATGAATGAGCGAGTGAGTTGTCTGTCTCCGTGTGCCCTGTGACTGGCTGGCAACCGGTTCAGGGTGTCCCCTGCCCATTGCCCGAAGACAGCTGGGATGGGGTCCAGCACCACCGCGACCCTACTGAGGACTAGTGGTGCACAATCTTAGCACCTCTCCCAATAAGCTAGCTGAATCTTGCCTGCCAGGCTGAAGAGAGTGCCGTATAAGTCCACCCAACCCAAAAGTTAAAAATCAAGCAGGAACAGAAAGCGCAGCGCAATGTTGACTTTTTCATTAGATTTTAACAACAGAAAAGGACAATACCATGTGTCATTAGGGTTTAGAGGTAAGATCTAGCCTAAAAAAATCCTGCCAGACCAGCCCCACAGGTATGTTAGCCCAAACCTGCCCTAACCCAATTGATCAACTTGATTGAGCTTTACTTCAGCCCAGTGTCTACTTTGGTGCCAAAGTGTGTGTTTTAGCTGAAGTATGCGGCATCAGTTTGACTGAAATCCCTCAAATCAAGTGTGCACTTTAAAGTGCAGCGCCAAAATAAACATTCCTGCGCTGAAGTGCGCATTTTGGCAAAGTGCAGTGAAATGAAACTGCACGAAATGGCGCAGAAAAGAAACTCATACTCTGCAGATGCAAATGGTGAAATATTTGGCCGAAAAGCTGAAAGTTTGTAAAGCTAGTAAGAAATTGGCGTTAAGCGGAAATGATGTCTGACGTGTGGGAGGTGGAAAGAGGAAGCGGTGCATCTTCTACCGTGACACCGAGGATGACAATTTATTTTGATTTAGTGATTTGGAGTTATACTGATAGCTTGGTAAGCATGTTGTTTAGGCGAGAGTTAACTAAATAATATATCTTCGGCACCGAAGTGCGCATTTTGGCGTCAAACTGTGTTACCCAGGTAAAAGTAGTGTTACTTTAAAAACGTATGGCTCAAGTTAAAGTAAAAAGCAGTCATCTAAATTGCAAGTGCATGCTGAGCAGATTGTACACAAAGAAAAAATATAAAACTGGTAGAGCCCAAGATCTTACATCTATTTGGGTGGTAAAGTCGTTTGCTACTGTGGCAAGTTTACATTAAGATGTGAAAAAAGTTCACCCTACTGATAGCCACAAACAGATGTAAAAAAATGTAAACATGTTCCTGTTCCTGAACAAAAACCTGTAAATCCGTTGTCACTATGCCAACACTGCCAAAAGGGCTTGTTCATTACATTGCTGCCATTTTTTGACTCTCTTGACTTTTGCTCTATAACAGTTGTTGTAGTATTTAAATTTTTTTCTACTGTTAAATGTTTTGGACTGTATTGTGGGTACTATTTGCACTTTTTAACGTCATTTAAGAAAATGTTGTGCAATAGAAGGTATAGTTGACATGTTTACATTGTTGCAGTTGTATTTTCGTTTTATTGCTTTTTTTGTTTGACTCTCTTGGTTTTTGTTCTAAAACAATTGTAATGAAAATATTTTATCTTTTATACTGTTAAACTTTGAATTGTAGTTATTCAATAAAAATAGAACATTTTAGAGTCTAAAATCTTTGTGCAGCGTTTACTTAAGTAAAGACCATCTCTGGGGAAGGGTTTGATTATTTAATGATCATGACATTTTCAATCAAAAAGTGAATGTATTGGATCGGTATCAAACTAAATGACCATGTATTTACTTGGAGTGGATTGATACTAAAATTTCCTGTATCGACTACCATTATTGTTCAATCTCAGTTCGAACGTTACATCTGACAAATAAATGATTTAAAGACGCAGTACTTAGATAGTGATTTTAAAACTCTACACAAATAGATTTTAGTTGGTTATGCGAAGAAATAAAGGTATTTCCTCCTATTTTCTTAAATATAGGTTATTATAATGAAGTTTTTTTTCAACATTGAATTTGAAATATTTTATAAAGATACATACCTGTCAACCTGTACGTTTTTGCCGTACAAAGTACGTTTATTATGCATTTTAAGACGTGTACGAAGTAAAAGAAAATCTGTACAGAAAAACGCAAATTTATCAATTATGGGTACCATGCGGTATACGCCGACTATCACGAAACTGCAAATCAATCAAGTCAAACGAGTTCGCCGCGGTAGCCTCTATCTCTGTATAGCTTTTTTTCGTTGCAAACGAAGCGAGCGGTTTGATGCTACCGTGCGCATGCGTCTGCCGCCTGGGGATTTCCCATTGCATCATTCCGTGGCAAAGAATGAAACTGTGCAAGCGCTTCAGCAATGTTGCAATGGCTTGAGTTGTCTACCAGATGTCATTGTCACTGAATTCTTGAATAACTTTGGGGCAGTTGTGGCATACAATAGAGAACTCTGTTGTAATTAAGCAACACTTGTAATTAATTTCATCATATATTAAGAATATGTACAGAATGATAAAACGAAACACATGTACAACATAACATGTTAAACTACATAAATAAACACGTTTGAAAAAAATATGGTGTAAGATTATTTTGTATCTTGTAAGGGAATATACGACAGTTTGTAAGGGCATGGAGCCCTGGAGCTTGACAGGTATGAAGATACTGTATGTCATTCAGTAGTTTTATTGTTTTGGTCACAGGACGGAAGTAACATACCGGAAGCGGATGTCGCTTACATACTAGTTTTCTTGCCACATGGATTTTGTAAACATTACCTTTCCGCTCGTAGTAACGAAGAACACCAAATATACGAGTTTATTGTATAAAGCGGGATTCTGTTCTATATAGTTAGTTGCGACTTTTAATCTGTAGCATATATATAATAGAATATATGACGCCGGAACGTCATGTATAGCCCGTCCATGTCAAATGTAAAACCCGAGTAGTCAAAATACTGAATAGTTCAAAGGTTTTCCTTGTTTATAAACATTCGATTCATTAGCAAGCTCTGCATGACGTGGTTGATCTTGTCAATGCGATTGCACTGTGTACTGCGACCCCCGAGGACCGGTTCCTGACACGTGTCGATGTGTGGATTTTAATGTCGTAAAACGGGACATAAAAGCTATACTCACTTGATGATGGCATCCCTGAAGGTGTTGTCAGTCGAACCAATAGACCGGGGCTCGCAGAGATGCAGGTTAGGTCTTGGTTTGATGTCAGCGCTGGACTTGAGTGTGGGCGCCCCGGTGCTTGTGTCCTTTCTGGGGGGGAGCTGCCTGTGCACAGCGTGGCCCAGGCACGACCTGGCAGAGGGCTTCCTGCAGTTGGACACCAAATGCTGCTCTCCATATCTCGTCAGAAACCCCCCTTCACGCCTCACTCTGAATCCCGAGAAAGTAACACCGCTGCCGTGTCCCAAACTGAAAGCATTGAGGATCAGCGTGGTCGTTCAAAGTGTTGACTTCAAAAGAAAAAACCCTCCTCGTTTTGTTCACGAACTTGTGAAAGACATGCTAAAAGGTGTCTTTGTGCACATGGAGCATGTCATTAACCTGGAGGATTTCAATACTGACATTCGATATGTTGTTGTTAGAAACATCAATCCGGATTCTAACACTGCCGGGTTTGTTACTTCCAAAACCGGTGTGGAGATTGTTGACATCCAAACGCTCAAGCACTTCATGAGCCATCTGCAGGGGCAGATCACTGTGCCTCTTGGGGGCTTGGAGGAGGTCAGCGTGCATGGATTAAAAAAAAAACGCCTCATTTTAACAGTCAACAAAGTAAAATCCCTAATCAATTCACCGTAGGTGAGCGCATCACTAAAAGAGATTCTGCAGCTCCCGCTGATCTATCCGGACACCCTGGGTTCTCTTGGGGTGTCGTGCCCTCGAGGTGTGCTGCTAGTTGGACCCCCCGGTGTTGGAAAGACACAGCTGGTTCGGAAAGTGGTCGGTGAAGTGGGAGCAAGCCTTGTGGTGGTCAGAGGCCCTGAGGTAAATGTCTTTTAAGCCATGTACACAGTATCCACCTATAGTGGTACCTCCACATACAAGCTCAATTTGTTTCAGAATCCATTTGCTCGTGTAATGAGTGAATTTGCCCAATATGAAATAATTTTAAACTAATTAGACCTTTCACCACCTCTCAAAAGGATGAAAGTGAACCCAAGATGGCTATAAAAGCACATCTTCCTGATCACCAAAATACATTCGAACAGTATAGTACAAACAAACAGAAACAGGGAAAATAATTTAATATTAAAGAAATAAAGTGCAAGTTTATTATGAGCATTTAACATGGAGGGACTCCAGTCGCTTTAACGAAAGTTCGCATAGGGCTGAGGTGTGGGAGTAGGAGAGGAATGTGGGAGGAAGAATGTTGCACGACTTTTGACGTAAGTACTTACTGTACACTTAAAATTAAACTTACTGTAACTTTAAATGAAAATGAACATCAAAAAATGTAGAGCACATCTTTTTTTTTTGCCTGTTTATTTTCATTCAGCACTTTCTTTTGCCCTTAAAATTGCACTCACTACCCTATCACCTGCTACAGGTCTTTAGAAAATGAACTTATCCAAGGAGGTTTGTTTCTACCTTTTCCTTCAAAATGATACGGAAATGAATAAGGCAAGCCTCATTAAAGAAAGCTGTCAAATGTCCAGTTGCTACACTTTCTAGATGTTTTTTTTTTTTTTTTTTTTTCTCCCCCCAACAAAAGCAGCAATTTCCTCCCACTAAGCCAGCACCTTACTAATCTCTTTTGTAGGTGCCGGTTATTCTGGTTGGTTGTTCTCTTTGCTGTATTCTTTTCAGCAGGAATATAACCTCCCTCTGAAACTATTGCAGCGAAGCACTGCATAAATTCTTCCTCTGCTTTGTGATCTGCACTCGCTGCTTCTACTTGGCTTGGTCACTCACACGAAAACAGCGCTTGTTTTTTCTATTATTATTTTTTTGTTGTTGCTTGGTTTCAATTGTCATCATCATCATCCTCTTTTTCTTTTCAAACACCTCACCGTTCCCCTTTCCTGAACTCATGGCTAAGGGTAAAAAAGGGAGATGCTATGAAAAGAGATCAAAAGAACTTGATACAGAATACAGGTACTCCACAGGTTATTAGGTGCCAGATGGCGGAAGGCGCATGTGCAAACTGATGGCAGTGAGTGGTCTCTAGGGGTAACGTGTGGGAATGCTCATGAATTGGATTTTATTCTGTATAGTGAGCAAGATTTTTGTTAGAAAATAACATCGAAATTTGCGTGATTAGAGGTCTTCGTATAAAGGGGTACCGCTATCTATCTTTTTGTTTACTCATGGAATCAAACAATACAGGTAGTGCGTTCCCGCCCGGGCGAAAGTGAAGAAATGCTGCGAAGCGTCTTCGCTCAAGCTCGCGCTACAGCGGAGGAAGGTCCTTGCGTCCTCTTTTTGGATGAACTGGACTCTCTTTTCCCGAGAAGAACCGGCACATCAGCACCAGAGAACCGGCTCGTGGCTCAGCTCCTCACGCTGATGGACGGAGTGGACCAATCCGATCGCTTTCTTATTGTCGGCGCCACCAACCGTCCGGAAAGCTTGGACCCGGCCCTGCGAAGGCCTGGAAGATTTGACAGAGAAGTAAAAAAAAAATAAAAATATTATTTGATGTGTTCATCAAAATCACATTAGGTAATGTTGTATTTTAGGTTATTATTGGACCGCCTACCTTGTACCAGAGAGCGGCTATCTTTTATGTACTATGTGAAAAGATGCCATTGTGCCCCAGCATGGATTTGACAGAGCTTGCACGAAAAACTGTAGGTTTTGTGGGCTCTGACATCAGCGCACTCTGCAGGGAAGCAGCTTTGCTTGCTATGAGGGAAAACGCAAAGGTAAGTCTTGTGTGCATGGCTGTGCAATATAGCAAGAACATTTGATTAAATTGTTATTTTTTTTATAGAACAAGTCAACATTGATACAATTGAAAAGAATGTTACTTAACGTAATTAAACATTGCCCTTCCACGACACCTTTCTATACAGAGTTCCAAGGAGCATACGGTAGAACTGAAACATTTCCTTGAGGCTCTTAAGTCAGTGCGGCCGTCCTGCTTGCGCAGCAGCCTGGGCCGGAAGGACCTCGCTCCCGTGGCCTGGGAGCAGATCGGAGGTCTTGACGACATCAAACTGAAGTTGAGACAGGTGAAAAAATAATATTTTATAATTTTGAACAAGGCTTTACATACATCCTTTGCACTACCAAATTAGAAGCCAAATTGAAAAGTCTGCCTTATAAATCTATGGAACTGGTTAGAAGAGAATGTAAACATCTTTTTAGTAGGTATTATTTTACAAGAATATCATCCGTAATATTTCATTCATAATTTGTAATTAAATGAATCTCTTAGTTGGAGCAGAGATGTCAAGCATACAGTATTTAATTATTTCAGTTTTTATTTTTTGATTATTTTGTTGTGTATTTATTTGTGTATTTTGCATATTTTGTCACAACAAAATGTTAATTAATATATTCAATTGAGATGGCGGATCAAGCTGTTGGAGATTTTCACTTATAGGTTGATAAGTGATGAACAAAACAGCTTTTGTTGCAGTTGATGGGTGCAACCAATAGGTAAAAAGCTCAGCCAGTTTGACCCACTTGCTCGTTTGAATAACAATTTGTTGTAACAAAATAAATAATAAAATAAATACCAAAATGAATGAATGACAAATTGCATCAATAAATGAATCAATTGCATTTATGTCATATATTTAGGTATTAAGTAATTTATGTGATTATACATTTATTTATTATTTGCTGTTGTTGTTATTATTATCAACAATTATATGACTTGCTTTTTGTTTAACATTGTTATTATATTGCTGTCACCATTATATTTTATATATATTTATTACGATCTAGATTCATATTTATCTGAATAAATATGCTGGTGATGATGGTGAAAACGAAAAAAAAATTGATAAAATAGAGATACAATTACATAGAGATAACCTTTGATTAGAACACAAAACAAACATGAACTGCACAACTCGTAGTTAGGGCAGACAAGTGGGAGGTTTGATGCTGGCGGCATCTGGCTCAAGCTCCAGTGTTGTCTTGTTAATGCAAAGATCAGGACATTTTACAGTGGATGGTCCTGCTACTGGTGAAATAAATAAAGTTTAATTCATTCATTCGTTTACTTTGAATATATTTGTAGGAATTTGTATATTTACACGTTTGTTTTTACATATGGCTGGATAAGTCCTCCTCTCTACTATTTAAAGAAATCTGCTTAACTCACTCAAACTTGGCATCAAGATTTTAATATGCAAAATTTATGGCTTTGTTGATGTTTATCTTCTGGCTCTCCATTTTTTTGTGCGTGTGCTTTAAAGAGTATCGAGTGGCCAATGATGTACCCCGAAGCCTTTTCCCGCCTGGGACTGTGTCGGCCCAGCGGCATCCTCCTCTACGGGCCCCCAGGTTGTGCCAAGACCGTATTGGTCCGAGCGGCCGCCTCGGCATCCAATTGTACTTTCCTGTCTGTCAGTGGTGCTGACCTCTATTCACCTTTCGTGGGAGACTCTGAGAAAGCTTTGTCGCAGGTGCCGTGTCTTTACCACCTTTTTGGATTTATGTACCGTATTTTCTGGACTATAAGGCGCACCTAAAAACTCACGATTTGGCAAGGAATTTGAAAATGCGCCTTATATACCGTGGAATACACCAGACAAGATTTGATATTCATAGTTATTATAGGTACGCTTTAACGCACAAGGTATCACGATACTGTTTCTCGACCATGATGCAAAGATTGATTAAATCGATAAATTTATTTTAAAGTTTTGCAACAAAATACTATAAAAGCTCTTTTAAGCACACAATACATATTAAATATAGATGTGGAGAAACTTTTTAACATAGGCATGTCAAACATACGGCCCGCAGGCTGAATCCGGCCCATTGGGCAAATAAGCCAGCCACCCATGCATTTCTGAGTATGTCAAATCAAGAAGCGAGTCTATGGGTGCAAAGTTATGATTTTTGTAATAAATGTAAACCATATGCTCTCTCTGGCTGCAGTAGGGCAGTGTTGAGTATATATATATATATATATATATATATATAAGTTATATAGCACGATACGTTGGTTCAGTTGTAAATTAGCATTCACTTGACAGTTAAAGTAAATCAGTTTCGCATTCATTGCCATTTTTTCCTCATTGTTTATTAATAAATGGGTTTACCCCTTGTCATTCGTCATAATAATATGTAGAGCATGTCACTGAAGTAGACAAAATGATAAAGCCTAATACTAAAAAAGAAAGCTAAAAAATTGCAGTTGACATTCTCTTCCTAATATGGCCTTCCTCAAAACAGAAAGTCTGGCCCCAAAAGCCGAACTGAGTTTGACATCCCTGGTTTGAACTATTACAATGCACTAGGAAGATCAGTGAGTCATAATAGGGATAATGGCATAAGTCTTAATCCCATTAAGTCTCTAACAGACAATGGTCTTGTGGTAGTGTGCCGCACTCTCAATACAACTACTCGGGTTCGATTCCTACTGCATATGATGATTTGCGATTTTGGTCAGCGGGACATATTAAATCATCGCATCAACAGGACCCCTTACACTCGGAAGCTCTTACTGTACAGACGCTGCCTGACCTACGAACAAGTTGGGTTCCGGACGATCATTCGTGAGTTGAATTTGTTCGCAAGTTGCTTCTGTGCTATATTTTATATGTTTAAGGTTTACATAAGTATGTGTAAGGCTTTTACGTTTTTCCCTAAAGTAATATGTTTTTAAAGATAAATAAAGTGAGGTTTAACTTGCTTTTGGGAGATGCACTTCAAGAAGTCCTCCTCTGTGATAACAGGTGGCATAAAAAAAGCGTTCCGAACGTTTTCTCAACCGCATCAAGCTTTTTTATTCCACTTTCGTTTCAAAAGAAACGTCTCACCGCTTCTTTACACTTTACACCAACCATATTGAATGGATGCACGAGATATCAAACATTAAAACTATCAAAGTTCTTAGCGCGCTAGCGATACAGAACACGTTGTTATGATTACGCATGAACCAGGAAGTAGAAGCCGGATTTCTTCTTCAGGGTGGATGCTGGGTGACCGCTCACAGCGCCACACACCGGTGGCGGTGGAAAAAAGCACTACAGTAATGTCCTCTACTCTGAAAAAGGTGCACACAATACATGATCTAACTTACGGCAATGTCCGCATATTTTTCGACATCTTGAAAAAAATGTTGGTATCAACGGTTTTATGTAAATCGAATGTTCGTAAGTAGGGGAGCGTCTGTACTCCCAATTTGATGGGCTTTATAGTCAAGTGCGCCTTATGTATGAAATGTATATGCGGTGAGCCTTATCCTGTAATCTGTTGCGCCTTGTGGTGTGGGAAATAGGGTATTTTTTTGCAAGGAGTGTTCATCTTTCACTTCATTTTTGATTTGCTGTCCAGCTTTTTCGACAAGCACGGGCCTGCGCCCCTTGCATCCTTTTCCTGGACGAGATAGACTCAGTGATAGGGTCACGGTGCAACGGTCAGGCGGCGAACAGTGTTCAAACCCGACTCTTGTCCGTGCTCCTTAACGAGATGGACGGTGTCGGCCTGAAGATATTGGAAAGAAGGGGGAATCAGAAGATCCTCCAGGTGGAGGGAGCAGAGGAAAATCACATTACAGAACAGGTGAGAATACACACGACCACACTGATACTACAATGCGTTGTTTTACCAGGATTTTTCTGTAGAATCAGGCTTTAAAAAAAACACATTTAATTTTAGCCATGGTACTGATCAAGCTGCTGGGTTCTAATTTATTGGGGATATTCTTGAAACAGTATATTCTGATGATGACAGATGGATCATGATGATGGTTTGAAAGGGACAAATTTATTGTTATATTTTGCAACCTATCCAGATTTAATTATCCTTCCCTTAAATAAAGAATTTTAAGGTCAGGAGTGTCAAACTAACTTTCCCTCAGGGGCTACATAGTAGAAAAAGCACTCTTCCGGAGGCCGGATTAGAACGTAAGTGAGAGAGAAATTGAGAGAGAGGAAGAGAGAAAGAAAAAAAACAATGAGAGAAAAACAGATTATGAAAAAATGAGGGTGAAAGAGAAAGTGAGTAAGAGAAAAAAAAGAAGAGAGAAACGAGCAAAATTTTCAAATAGGTTTTTACTCTGACAGATGGACGCCCAGGAAGTGTGCAATAAAGACGTGATGGTGGTAGCAGCCACAAACAGGCCCGACTGTTTGGACAGCGCCCTCCTGAGGCCTGGCCGATTGGACCACATTCTCTACGTACCACCACCAGATGAGAAGGTCAGTTTTCTTCTGCTCGACGAAAATTGTTTGAACTTATTTGTCGGAGTCCCTATTATTATTTATATTTCTTATATTTTTATATGATTCATTTATTATTCTATTTTGAAAAATCCAACCTAGAGTGAGATTTTGTTGATTTTTTTTTGTTTAGTTGCAAGTTAAAAAGTAAGGGCTTTTTCATACATTAGTGTTTTTATACAGTAATCCCATGCTGAATCACAGTTTACTTATCATGATTTTGCTTCTTTGGGGATTTTCATCGTGCATTGTGTTCTGAATTCTGAGTTGCTTAACAGTTGCCTCTATTTGCTTGTCTGTCTGCGTGTCAGTTACATTGCATGTACTCATACGTAAAATGCTTGACGAATCTTCGTTACGTACTCGCTAACAGCCATCACGCCAAAAAAACACTCACTGGATCCACGAGAGTAGCAAAAGGCAGAGAAGGACACTTTCTATTGCCAACAAATGTTGGACTTCTCCACCTGCTAAAGTTGCTCTGGAGCCACATGCGGGTCTTCGGGCTCCCTGGTTCTTTTTCAAATATGTTTGATAATAGAAAAATAAATATATTTTCTGTAGGACAGAACCTACAAGTGAATGCAGTTTTCCATCAAGTCCACCTGATGGCGGCAAAGTATAATGTAAAGTGTATCGTGTCCTTAATCCATACAGTAGTGCTCTAATATAATAATATAATACAACGGCAAGATTATTTTTGAGATTATTATTTGAGAATGCGGAAGGTATTTGTTTAACAAAAATATAAAATACAATACAGTTTATTTGTTAAGCCAATACTTGAGCCTGTAAATTGGTTTGTTCTTGAGCAATGAATAAATTAAAGTTTCTACTTTGTTTTTGACTGTTGCGGAACATTTTGGAATGCAACCCCTGTGAAAAACGAGGGATTACTGTATGTATACATAGTTTGTACGAGTGCTTGAAATTCTTGTAAAATGCTTAAATATTAATATTGTGTTTTCATATATTGAAAAACGTTAGGATTTTGGTTGAAGTGCTTGTAAATGCTTAAATTGTTGCCAGTTTCATTTTGGAACCTAATCCCTGCTATAAGCAAGCGATTACTGTATTAGAAAATCCATTGGAAGTGGGGACATTATTACAAAGGGGCGTAGGGAAAAAGAGAGAATGAAAGAGTGAGAGAGCAAAAGAGAAGCAAAAATGAGGGACAGGAAAAAAATAAAGAAAAGGGGGAGAAAAAGAAAGAGAAAAGAATAAGAGATAAAGTGGAGGAAAAAACAGAAAATGAAGAGAAAGAAATAGAAGTAGAAAAATAAAGAGAGAGAAAATGTGCAGTCCCTTCTCAGGGGTTCTTCATTTTCCTCATGTTGAGATTTTTGAGTTTTTCCTTGCCCTCATGTAGGTTTTAGATCAAGGGATGGTGTAATAATAATCTGTGGTTTGCAATAAGCTTTGGTCCGTGCAGCCCTTTGAGACTCCTTGTGATTAAGGGTGTCACAAATAAACATGACTTGACTTAATCCTGTGCTTGAAAAAGACGCCGACACTGCTCTCTGGTGGCTTCGCTTTGCTATTGCAATTTACAAGAAGTCCGGCATGAGTCAGTCGGTTTGACGTTGTTTGGTGCTGTTGGTCAGAAGCAGAGCAGTTAAAATTATGTACAAAATAGACCAAACAGACTAATGAAATGGGGCACACAAACCCAGTTTCATTTTGTATGCCCCTATTTAGTGAATGATAGCTGCTGGTTTAATGTCTGGCTTGGGATTTGTCAGCTTTTCTGGTTCATTTTCCTACTGGCAGAGTTCAACGACCTCAGCAACAAGGCTATGGATAGATTCACTACGGCTTTTTCATTTTAATGGTCATGGAGAAATTGGAAAAGTGGCTTTGAAAGTCTTCATAAAGTGCTTGAACCTGACCATGAACAATGCGTACGAACCCTGAAATGATGTCTGTTTTAGGCTCGCCTTGCCATCTTGAAGCTTTGCACCAAGTCAATGCCTGTGGCTGCTGATGTGAGGTTGGAGGAACTGGCTGCCAAGACAGAGTTTCATTCTGGAGCAGATATCGAAAATCTTTGCAAAGAGGTAACAGGAACCATTTCATCACTCAAATCTCAGTTTATGCAAAACCTTCTCCAGGGAAAAAAACAAACTGTTTTTGTTTCTCAGGCTGCTCTGCTAGCGTTGGAAGAAAACCTGGACGCGTCTAGTATCACACACACACATTTCCTGTTGTCTCTCAAGGAAACCAAACCGTCTCTCACAGCCGAGCAAATTCAAACATACCAGGCAGCATCTGATGAGGAAATGTAAATTTAGACTTTTTCAAGGGTTACCAGCCTCAGGGACACCACCACCCTAAACAAGCGTGCCACACTGTTAAAAAATATATTGCCGGTTGTATTTAAAAAAAAAAAAAACGGTTTGCTGCTTGATTTTATAGCAAGCTTAGTATTACAATACTGCCGAGAATGATGCATGGCTGTTGATTACTTTAAACAACAAAGCATGAGCAGCTTTGATGCTTGGTCCTTAGCTTGGCCTTTTGCCATGATCTTTGATTTTTGCATTCCGGAGATGGAATAAGAGCTTGCTCTGTCCACTCCACGCATCGGCCCGGTATTGCAGTACCTCCGGGAACGGTGCATTCGCAATGATCGCAACAAGGCTTTAGGGCTAGGACCTTAGCTTAGCCTTTTGGCTGAGAGTAAGTGTCCCGGCTCCTAGGCTTTGTAGCATATAATGAACTGACCGATAACGGATAATGGATAATGAATAACGAAGATAGATCAATAACCCTTAAAAACCCCAAAACCCCACCATCCATTGTGCTGAACTTACAACTTAGGCAAGTCTCCAGGCACTACTTTGTAAATATTTAATTATTTATTATTCTTTAATCTATTTTTTCTCTTTTTGGTCTTTATTACATGTTTATCCTGGAGTGCCATGTCTAATCTCGTTATAAACAGTCGGCACTACGTTGTTATCAATGACAACAAACACTCCTCTATTCTTAGACATAGCACTGGAGTGGAGCAGTTCCAATGCCTTTTTTTCATTACAATAAAAACAATAACAACAGAAAAAAAGAAAATATTCTGGGCTTATAAGTATAGAACAGTGCATTGATGGTTTCGCGAGTGGGCTTGCAAAATGGCTGACATTTATAAACCAAAACGACTATGACAAAACTAAGTCAGTGGAAAAACACCAGACCTTTGTCCAGATTGTATCCTGCAGGTAGTTTGATGGGACTCAAGACCTCCCTCCCAACAATATATAAAAACACATCTTGGAATAATGTAGAGACTGTATAGAAACTAAATAAATGTATACATTTAAAAAAGGGAAAAAACTACATTCAAATATATCGATAATCATAATTACCTAAATGATTACGGTAACTTGATGTGAGGATTAAAACACTGAGTTAGATTTATCTTTATTATGAATGAATGAATAAATGAAAACTTTTATTTCGAACATTAAAATAAAAACAGGACAAAAACAATGAGTCAACTAAATAATGTCACATAACATGTTCGAAAAGGGGTAGTCAGAAGCAGATGCTTATTTTTCCTACCCCTTTATCTTCCCTATTAAATACATTTTACAAATCCTCCTTTCCTTATCATTGATAACAACGTAGTGAACATTGTTTACAATTAAATAAGACATATGCTCCAGGATGAACACGTAATAAACACTTTTAAAAGAAAAAAATTGGAAATAAAAGAATGTCAAGATAAATTGGCAAAATTTTTTAGAAGGTAGTGAGTATTTGGAGACCTAAGTTGTAAGTGCACTGCAACAAGTGTGCCTGATGAAAAATGTTGTATAAGACTTAGCAGCAACAAAATGTCCAAATAATGCGAACAAGGAAAAGAATATAATGAGTTCAATCTAACGCACACTCGACTTCATCATTGTCCCCAGAAGTGTGCAACATACTGTAAATATACCTTAATTTGATTACGTCTTTTTCCTGTAATTTTAACGGAATGCAATTAAAAATTATTTTGAATCCCAATTATGTAACACCATAACATATATTGTTATTCCCTAAGCCTGGAAAAAATGTAACTTACTCCTTTTTTTTGTGCGGCCTAGTACCAAACTACCCACGGCCCGTTTACAGTTCCACGACCCGGTGGTTGCCGACCATTGCTCTATAATGTTGCTGTCTGCTGCAAGCCGACAATGGCCTTCAGAAATACAATTATGACTACATATGCAGTGAAAGATTTCAATATTACAGAAAGTACTTCCAGTATTTCTTGAATTAAAAAACATTTTTTTTTTAAAAACACACCACTTGGGTGCTCTGTTATTCCCTTTTCACAAAGTCTTCTCCTTTTGGCTACAAGGGGGCGCTGTGCACTATTGAGCACGGTATATTGATCCACTATAATAGTTGGCAAAGCCTCCCTCGGTGAATAGCAGAGCAGGAAGCTGTGTGTGTACATGCCTGTCACCTCGTCCGCGCAGTTTCTATAAAGCGGAGGAGGCGGTAGGGATGCTCCACTGACTCACTCATTGACAGCTACTCCACGTCTTCAGGTGAGACTCCAGAGCTGCTACACGCAGATGACACTTTGAGACACATAGCCAGCGTGCCAAAAATTTGGAAAACTTTGATGGGAATATCCTTACAATTATTTTTTTGATAGTAAATTTGAAAGGACTTTGTGACATTCAGGTAAAGTACCTTTTGGTGTTATTAATTTAAAAATAACAGATATCAGATGAGTGTGGTTGACTGAAAAACTTGAAAAGTTTGAGGTTAGATGTTTGTTTTTAAATCACGAATCCTTTAACCGCATGGGTCGTCGGGGCACCAATTAGGTCGCAACTCTGGACAGCTTTCTTTACTGTAGAGTCTACAGTGTAGACGGTTCCTCGCCTGTTCTTGGGTCGTGGCAAAGTTGGCACCAGTCCATTCCTTGATGTTGTCGGCCCAGTTCTTTTCAGGTCTTTATCTCCTGCCTGCGTGGACTCTGCCCCGGAAAATAATTGTATCCAGTCCTTATGATCTTGTGACGTGACCATACCAGTGCAGTGTTAGTCTGCACACAGTCCATAACCATTATTCATGGGGTCTGATGTGCCCTCCAATGGTGTTGCACACCATTTCGTTTGTCACATTGGTCATGAAGCTGACATGAAGTTGTTTTTGAATAGTCATAATATTAAAAAAAACGGGTGTCTTGTTCACTTTTTTTAATGGGTGGGTTTAAATCAGTGGTTTCTTAAATAGTGGAGCAGACCTCCCTGGAGGGGCACGAGGCTCTGTCTAGAGGGGGAGTAGGCTCATTTGACCTTGGAAGAATCGGGTGCAATTGCACCTCCACTGCACTAGGGAGCAGTGGCGCTTTCATTGGCATTGTAATTTTTACATTATCCTTCACGACGTGCATATAGCAACTAATATAAGCATTGAGTTTGAAGTGTATATACGATGTGGAGCAACCCTCGAGTGACCCCGTAAAAATAAAATAACCTGGATAAGGGGACAGACTTCTTGGGGGGGGATTTCTTCCTCTAAGGGGTGCGCAACAGAAAGCAATTTAGAAGCACTGGGTTAGATGATTTATATAGTAATTCACGGTTTTGTCATCTAGTGAAATTATTGCTTGTTTTATGAAATGGTTACAATTTGATTACTGGTTGTATACATTGTGCCATCTTTTGACCTCCAAAAATGTGTTTATATTTACCTTTGACCATGACAGTTTCAATTTTATTTGTCCAGAGATCCTTGACATCTGAAGGTTTTCCCATTTTAGTTTTAAGATGTTAACGTGATTTTTTTTTAAATAGACAGTTCCTTGCGAAAGTCTTAAACCTCCCCAAACTACCAAAAACATTTTGATATTTCCGTATTTTAAGCTTTCAAACTCGTAGATTAAAAAAAATATATATATATAAACTCAACGACATGTGAGACAATCGTTCAAAGAAACCAAAGTTACCAAATGTTTTAAATTGCGCTAACAAAACATAAGTGTTGCAAAAATATGTGCCCCCTTTGAGTTAATACTTTGTTCGCGATTCAAGGATGCCTTGATCACCTGGATCGTAGGGGCGCCATTTCCTGTGGTGTGTCTTGGCCATGCACAGCCTGGCAGCGCCATTCCCTCTCCAGGCGGTATTTTGGGTAGGGGTTTGCTCCTCACCATGAAACAGTACTGGTTTCCATGGATACTAGTAGCAGTACAACTGATCTGACTCAGAATACACCACCTTTATCATCTGTTGTGTTTTGTTTTAAAGCGCCATCCTGCTCTTTAAAGATTAGCCGAATCTTGGCATTGACGGGCAGTGCCGTATGTGTGACAATACAGTACTAATACTAGATCTTAGATCACAATATGCACTGTATCACTTTGTACATCCTCCTTTTGATGCCATCACAGTCACAAGTCATTTTGGGTATGTCTCTATACGTTTTGCACATCTTCAAATAGAAGAATTTGCCTATTCTTCCTTACAAAACGGTTCAAGTTCTTTATGGTTTGATGGAGAAGGCTTTCTTCTCACCACCCTTCAGTGAAGGGCATATTTATGCAGGGCATGACTAATAGTTGTTTTATGCACAGATTGTCCGACCTCAGTATATCCCTGCAGGTCATCCGATGTCATCATTGGTTGCTTCTCTGATTAGTTTTCTCCCAGTTTGGGCCGGGTTTATAGGGACAGACAGTTTTGCAGTGGCTTTATTAGCTCTCCATTTGTATATCAATGCTGGTACGGTGCTCCGGGAGCTGTGTAAACATTCCAAAATATTTTTGTATCCCATTTAGGCTTTGAACTTTTCAACAACTTTATCCACCTGACTGATGTGTTCTCAGTTCTTCATAATGCTAGTTTTTTCTTTCACAGACATTTGAGTCAATTGAAGAACAGGTGCATTTAGACTGAGACTAAGTGACCCACAAGTGCACTCTGTTTGTCATTGTTCGTCATTTAGTTAGATATTTTATTTAAAAGTCGTCAGGGAACATCTGCAGCCAGTAGACCTAGCCGAGAGAATAATATTTTTTCACCACCTACTTTTCCTTTCTCGCTGTAAATTTCCGTAATGCAGTGGTTAGCACCTTTGCCTATCACGCGAAAGGTACACGGTTTGAGACCGGGGCTGAAACATACGTTAGCCCGAAGAGGGATGGGCACCACCAGGCTGTACTTGCCCAAGACATACCACAGGAAGTGGTGCCCCTACAACCCTAGTGCTTAAGGAGTCCCACCAACCAACCAAATATGAAATGATTTTATGATTGTGTCTCATTGTGTTGATTCTTGGAAAACATTTTCAGTTTTTTAGCTTTAAGTTTGAAGTCTGAAATGTGGCAATATGACAGGTACTTTGGGGTCAATACTTTTGCTAGGGACTGTATTGTATTGTATTGCTTTTGCCTCACATATTTTTCTAACTGTTTCAATATCCAAAGGGCATTTTTTAAAGAGGCCAGAGGCAATCGCTTTGGCGCTACTTGGGGTTTATATGTGTACACTATTTTTCATTAATGTTTTGGTGGCACTTTAAAAAACTAAGTGGACATTGTACATTATTTAGCACTACAAATAGGTAAAACATAACTTGATTCATAAAAAAATCCAATATTGATTTGAATGATAAACAAAAATACATGAACTATCATATTAATATGCATTTTTTTAATCCTCAAAAGTGAATCTAGATGACATGAGGCTCATCTAAAGGGAGCTGACATGATTGTCCGTCATCTTGCAGCTCAAAACCTTGTCAAAGTCTGTGCGAAAGAAATGAGAAGACAAATGATTTGTTTTGGTCACTTTGAGTTTCTGTAGTTTGTATTCCTCCTTGTGCTATGGAGGACTCGTTTTAGTTTTTTTTAAATACACACAACAAGCGACACCTAGTGGTCAAATATTACACAGTGTCTCTTTGACTTCCAGTAAAAACTGAATGAGAACCTTCAGGAAATATTCTACACAGTTTATGTTGAACTAGAGTTTGTCTGTCCTCGGGTATTGAAGGACTTGCGCAAAATGGGATTTTTCCAAATGTTGAGGAAAAAAAGGAGGTGAGTTTGACATTGATGGTGGTTTCTGAGTGATGGAAGCCGAGACCAGTGTAATGACATTTATAATGTATGCAGCTCATCCCACTGATTGGATTCATGGCTTTTGCTGCAACGGGTGCCACCACAGCATCCATGTATTTTCTATTCACCAAATCCGACGTCATGTGAGTGTTTCCAAAACCCTGTTTTTGTACTTTCATCACAAATGTGATTGTTTTGCGTTTGTATTATTTTCAGCTTGAATAGGACCTCCAATCCAGAACCATGGGAGAGAGTGAATCCAAACAAACCCCAGAAGGTAAACAAGCATTCATCACATTCCTATTCCTTTCGTGCAAGTCTTAGAGCCAAGATGAAAATGGAAGTTTGGGAGGGCTCAGGAAAGCTGCTGAGTCACAGAGGAAGAAACGTTTATTAGATAAGTGCCTCCCAGACTGATGGATATTAATATGTAGGTCTGCTTGCCAATAGAGCAGCTTCTGTGACCTTCTATCGAAGCATATTATAACACTCACTGGTATTGTGAGCAAAGCTTGATCATTAGGACAATAACGAAGCATATTTACAGATATGCTAATGGAAGTCGTATTTCTATCCTGATAGATATTCTTTAAAATACCCCTTTATATGTCCTTAGGATCAGAGACAGCTTCTTCCCCCATCACAACCTGAATTAATTGTGGCTGCTAAATGGTATTGCACTTATTTCAATGGGCTTTAGATTGCGCTATTCTTCTTCATTGCAGTTTTTCTAAGCACAATGTTGTAATTTTTCTTCTGCCTATTTATCCTGATGGTCTTTATATGACATGTTTTACCCTGGAGTGCCATGTCTAATCCTGTTGCATACAATGTTTCACATCGTTGATATCAATGACAATAAAGACCATTTTAATTCTAATTCTCATCAGGCTCGGGGAGTAACGGAATACATGTACTGGCTTTTACGTAATCAGGATACCCACAATGTAATTGTATTCCGTTACAGTTACATAAACGCAGAATCAAATGACACGTATAATTTGTGGAAATAAGGATTACTTTGCAGGAGTACAATTTTATCTAAAAGCATTTTTATGTTGCACACAACACTGTATGATAGTGAAGTTTGGTGTGTGCTAGTTTTAACTCTTTTTATTTCTTTCCTCGTTCACATTAGCTTTGTTTACGTCCGCCATGTCTGGTTGTGCCTCTCTTCTTCAATACACACACACACACACACACACACACACACACACACACACGTCTTTTATTAGTTTATCTAGTATTGGAGTAGTCCAAAAGTATTTGGATTAACGTTACTGATTACATTTTTAACAGGAAATGGTAAATGGTCTGCATTTATATAGCGCTTTTCAAGTCAATGAACCTCCCAAAGTGCTTTACAATGTGCTGTATCAGATTATATTTATAAAGTAACCCTCCCAACCCTGGTCCTCATGTCTTTTTGTACACCATAAATCAGCAACTGTTTGGTTGTTTTGCATGGTGTAATGGTGGTCTCTACAGCCCTTTCAGACTTTGATTAAGAGCTATGCAAATAGACATGACTTGACATGGTGTGTTAGCATTTAGCTAGAAGTTAGCCTTTAGCTAGAAGACCACAATTATCTGGTTGTTCAAAATACATAACACGTGAGTCTGTTTTTGTGAATTCAGGTCCACATCTTTATTATCTGTTAGGTTACATCCGTCATAATTCAAAGCAACTATGTAAAAATATACAAATTTAGCACCTACAAAGCTTTAACATTAGTGCGATCAGTCGTCAAAGTGGGTATTTGCTTAGTACACTTAAGGATATTATTATATTGAACATATATATATATATATAAATATATATCTCATCTCATTAGCCGTACCGCTTATCCTCATTAGGGTCGCGGGGGGAATGGAGCCCATCCCAGCCATCTCCGGGCAGTGGGCAGGGGACACCCTGAACTGGTTGCCAGCCAATCGCAGGGCACACAGGGACAGACAACTCATTCGCTCATTCACACCTAGGGACAATTTTGGACCGGCCAATTCACCTGAAATGCATGTACATATATATATATATATATATATATATATATATATATATCTTTATTATAGTTTGTTTATCAATTCTTATTAAATAATTCCAAAATGTCAGCTTTCAATCATTGCTTCTCCCTGGTTGCGCTGCTTCCAGCTGTGTGCTTTCATATTCAAGCATTTAACCAATCACAATTCAGCCATTACTTGTTGCCAGACTCAGAAATTTACCTGGGAGCCTCCACAAAAAAAAACTCTAAAGGCTATGTACACTAACACCAGTCTTCGAGGGAGCTGTTGCTTTAGCCAATCAAATCCCGACAGAAGCGATCGGGCCAACAGCCATTACACATGAAGTGCCAGAGCTGCACAAGGAAAATGGCGGCGCCCTCTACGGCGGCGGCTGGATCTGCTCCCGACAGTTTCTCACATTCTAGTCAAAAACCCCAATCTTCGACTCAGTTTATGAGGGCGAACAAAGACAACTCTAACTGTAGATTAATATACGATCGCAGTTTTTTGCTGGATATGCGAACATCCAGAAATCCAGCGCAAATTTCGACGATCACTCTGGAGTGTTTACTTAGCCTCGGAGTGCTACGTCAACAAGACCCAGCGGCCTACAAAGCAGCGAGTAAAAGTGGCAAGCGGAAGCGCTGTGACCGGGGAAGGAAACGAGGTTGTCGGGCCGGGCTAACGGCTCGGATGAAGGCTAAACCCTTCAAAACGCCTCTACCATCCATTTTCCTATCCAACGTCCGCTCCCTGGACAACAAACTGGACCATTTACAAGTGGAATTTACATCGAACCGCGAATTGACGAACTGTTGTGCTTTAATTCTGACGGAGACATGGCTAAACTCATCTATCCCGAATGACGCTGTTAGCATTGTGGGGCTAACTGCTTTCCGCGCTGATAGAAGCGGCGAACTCACCGGCAAAAGCAAGGGGGGCGGTCTATGCATTTATACCAACAACAACTGGTGTAAAAATGCGAAGATAATATCGAAACACTGCTCACGAGACATTGAGCTTTTGACGGTGATCTGCAGACCTTTCTACCTACCGAGGGAGTTTAGCGCGACCATCATTACTGCCGTGTACGTGCCCCCCAGCGCTAATACGAAGGAGGCAATGGACGTTCTCTACCGAACTGTGAGTGAACTGCAGCATGCTTACTCCGAGTGCATTTTTATTGCGGCGGGGGACTTTAACCAGGCCAATATGAAAACAGTTCTCCCGCATTTCCATCAGCATGTAAACTTTGCTACAAGAGGTAGGAACACATTAGACCTGGCCTACACAAACATCAAAGGTGCATATAAAGCAGCCCCCCGCCCCCATCTTGGCTCATCAGATCACCTTTCTATTATGCTAATTCCAGCATACAAGCCCCTGCTGACCAGAGAAAAACCTACAGTGAAGCAGGTGAGGGTGTGGTCTGAGGGGGCAATGGAGGCACTACAGGACTGCTTTGATTGCACTGATTGGGACATGTTTAAATCGGCTGCCACTTACAACAACAAAATAAATATAGATGAGTACGCCATTTCTGTGTCAGCCTACATCAGTAAATGCGCAGAAGACGTCAGCAATAACAAAACTATATGCACCCGTGCCAATCAGAAGCCCTGGATGACTGCTGAAATACGAAAACAACTAAAAGTACGGAACCTTGCCTTTAGATCTGGTGACAAGGAGGCGCTGTTATCAGCGAGGGCTAACCTGAACCGGGCTATCAGACTAGCAAAGCGAACGCACAGTCAAAAAATCCAGGAACGTTTCCTCAGCACAACCAACACCAGGGATATGTGGAAAGGCATTCAGGCCATCACCAGTTACAAGCCAACCACCGCCCCAGTGCAGAACACTAGCATGGACTTTCTGAATGACCTCAACAAATTCTTTGGAAGGTTCGAGGCACAAAACGGCACCCCTGCAGCGAAAGCGGTTCCAAATCAGGGCGAAAGAGCACTCCACCTGGACTCATCTGACGTGAGGAAGACCCTGAGAAGGGTCAACACAAGGAAGGCTCCAGGCCCGGACAACATTCCGGGGCGGGTACTTAGGGAGTGCGCCGATCAGCTGGCTTGTGTACTAACAGACATTTTCAACACCTCGCTAGACCAAGCCAAAGTACCATCATGCTTCAAATTTGCCAACATCATCCCAGTGCCAAAGAAACCCCAGATCTTATCACTCAACGATTACCGGCCCGTTGCACTGACTCCTATCATAATGAAGTGCTTTGAGAGACTGGTTAAAGAGCACATCACCTCCAGTCTCCCCTCCTCATTCGACCCCTTTCAGTTTGCCTACAGGACAAACCGCTCCACCAGGGATGCCATCTCCTCTGCGCTTCACCTGAGCCTGACACATCTAGAGGAGAAGAACACCCATGTGCGGATGCTGTTCCTGGACTTCAGTTCAGCATTCAACACCATCATCCCACAACATCTGGTGGACAAAATGAGACTCCTGGGTTTCAACACCCCCCTGCGGAACTGGCTGCTGGACTTCCTCTGTGACAGACCCCAATCAGTGCGGATAGGTCAGAAAAGTTCAGATGTCATCTACCTCAGCACGGGCTCACCCCAAGGCTGCGTCCTAAGCCCCTTGCTGTTCACCTTGATGACACACGACTGCGTCCCTAGGTCCGCCACAAACCACATCGTGAAGTATGCTGACGACACAACAGTGGTGGGCCTCATCAGGGATGACAACGACCTGCCCTACAGAGAGGAGGTGGAGCAGTTGGTGGGCTGGTGCAGGGACAACAGCCTGGTCCTGAATGTCGACAAAACTAAAGAGATCATTGTCGACTTTAGGAAAAACCAGCCCAACCATGCCCCACTTTGCATCAACAACAAGGCTGTGGAGGTTGTCAGCAGTATCAAGTTCCTAGGGGTGCACATTACAAACAAACTCACCTGGTCCGTAAACACTGCATCACTGGTTAAGAGGGCACAGCAGCGCCTGTACTTCCTGCGGAGGATGAGGAGAGCCCACCTGCCCCCACCCTCCCTCATTACATTCTACAGGGGCACCATAGAGAGTATCCTGACCAGCTGTATCTCTGTGTGGTGTGGAGGCTGCAGCGCTACCGACTGGGGTAGTGTGAGGAGGGTAACGAGGACAGCAGAGAAAATAATCGGGACTACACTTCCCTCCATTCAGGACATTGGCCAGAAGCACTGCCTATCCCATGCTAAAAACATTACCGGAGACCCCTCTCACCCCCATCATGGACTGTTCACTCTGCTAGCCTCTGGGAAGAGGTACTGCAGTGTGCGGTGCAGGACCACCAGGCTCCGCAATAGTCTAGTCCCCCTGGCCATTAGACTGTTAAATGGTCAATCTAACATATAGTTGACTTAAATCTAAACGGCTGCTAATCTGACTTTTGCACTACTGGCAGTTTTTTTTATAGCTTGCCACTCCTTGCACATTGCTCTCTGCACTATTGTAATTACAGCGTTATTGTTACAGTGTTAATGTTACTGTGTACCTGACTTGTTAACCTGACTGCCCATTTTGCGCATCTGGTTAGCTACTCTTCTTGCACTATCGGCACTATGGTAAAATACTATACGTAGCCAAAATACAATACAACATTATTTATATATGTACATTCAAGGAAACTGTGGGGGTCAGATGCATCGACATTTCGTTCTGTATACACGTGTACTAGAATGACAATAAAGTAGATCTGAATCTGAATCTGAATCTGAAATATAAATGAACTTAAAAATGTGACATTAAAAAATCAATATGAAATCATGTTCCGTGATCTTTTCTTTCTTTGTGGCCCCCTTGCAGCTTATCACCATCAATCAGCAGTGGAAGCCGGTTAAGGAACTGGAAATGGTGAAGAACTTCAGCAAGTGAATGACGCTTTGACCTTTGTATGACCTAGTTGACAATTTCCGGAAATGCTTTTGTTTCTAACTGCTCTTTAGCTTTGCTGCACCAGGAATCATCGGCAGACATTAGCGCACTGAAAGGAAGTAGTCGCACAGCAAATGTGATACTGTACTATTAAAATTGCAATTAAATGATGTATTCCAAGAAACGTTGACTGATTAGCTTCGTAAACAACTACACTAACAATGACAAGGTAATTACCAATAGAATTTAAAAAAATCAATATGCACTAAAAATGAAATGAGGGAAACCAATTGTTACCTTTGTTTGCATTAAATGTAAACAACCAAACTACAAGGAAATACTACTACTACACCATAACAGATTTTTGCTGTTTTTCTAATTCATTCAAAACCCCATTTTTGTCTACAGTAATCCTTCGTTTTTCACGGGAGTTGCATTCCAAAACCATCCCATGAAGTAGAAACCTTCATTTATACATTTATGAACCGTAATTTCTGGATTATAAGTGGCAGTTTGTTTTTCCTAGTTTGGCCGGAGTTGCGATTTATACTCTAGAGAGACTTATATGTGAAATTATTAACACATTACTATACCATTGAGTTTATATTTTTATTACCGGTACTGTATATCATTACACATGTTATTTTCACACTAAACCGTGGGAGGGCGCTCTAGGTCAGTGTTGATAATTTTAACCATGCCCTGTTATAAGGAGACATTTTTCAGCACAAAAGAGCTTAACAAAAATGGCACTGGAAAGTAAATCATATTCTGCACACACAAGTTGCAAATAGAGAAATACGCAGCTGAAAACTAATCAAGCAGCAAAAAGAAGGTTTGGACCCTAGCGAGAAGCGGAGGTGATGATACTTCCCGAGTTGGGGGAGTTGTTTACCTGTAAAAGTGACATAGATGAGAAAGATTTCACCAGATTTAGTGATTTGGAGTATGTAAGCATGTTCTTTATGCCAGTGATATGTAAATAACTCTCAAAATCGTAGCATGTTGTTTTAAAGAGGGGTTTTGTATCACTTGTCAGCGAAAATACAAATGACACATGTACGGCTTGTTTTTCGGAAATACAAATTTCTCGACCGATTGGTATAATAGTTCATGTATTTTTGCCTGGTATTTAAATTGTTTTTATTGAATGAAATTTTTTTGTACCACTAGGAGGCACTCGATATTACACACTGGTGCTGTACAGAAAATGTTTTACCCTGGCTTAAAACATCGCAGCCTCCGTCAAACTCCTTGTGTGGCGCGTGCAAGTACTTTACAAGCATTTCCAAGATACACTTGGATACTCTTCTTTTTTAGGGTTTAGGTTGGCGTTTGGGCTGTATTTAAAACAGTCCTTTTCTTAATTTCACCATTTCAATGTCACAAAAATGGAAACCACAAGCAAGAGCATGAAATCACTCTCTACCCCGCTCCCACATTTCCTGCTTCCTCATGTGTTGAGAGTCCTGAACAGCCCTGATAAAAGTAAAATAAAACCAGATAGGCAGAGTGGAATTATTTTTAATAAAGGTTATTAAAACTTAATTGGGCATTGCTAACACGTACTTAGATAAAATATATTTTTAACTTTTCAGGATATTTCAAGGTAAAGTGTTTAAGGATTTAAAATGTATTTATTTGAAAATATCCGTATGTTTGTGATGAGGAAAATATAATCTATCAATGGTATCAGTACAGTATGTGCTACAGTATTGATGACGGTTAGTAATGGGTTAAAATTGTCATGAGATTGAACCTGTTAATCTTTAAAAATGGCATGTGTGTGGGTAATGCTGTGCTCCCGTTTCCAATTGTGTTGTAAAGTAATGTGGTTGTTTGCAAAGTACACACTTTCATTTTATGGTCATACACACGCTGCTTAGAAACCCAGACACACCCTCTTTTATGATTCCATTCCTGATTGAGCAAAACTGCAGTATTTGTTTGTGCTTTTAATATAATAAATCCAACATGGTAATTTTTACGCTATTAAAAGGCATCAGTAACCATGTTATCATGTTAATAATGGGCCAGGTGTCAGTATTCAAATAAACATTACATAAATAAACTCCAACATCCACAAATTGGAGTTCAATGGAGTATGAGCAATCTTTGGCAAAAGCGCGCCACCATGTGGACGCCATTGAGGGAGAAAATATTCATCATGAAATGATCTGCATTTATATAGCACTTTTCAAGTCAAGACTTCCCAAAGCGCTTTACAGTGTGCTTCACATTTCCCAATAGCGGCCATGCAGCCATGTAAGGCGCTAACCTGCTTATTGGGGGCATTAGGGGTTCAGTGTCTTGCCCAAGGACACTTCGACATGTGACACTGAGGAGCCGGGATTCGAACTGCGATCTCTTGATCCCAAGATGAGCACTTTACCGCCCCATTATTAGTTTTAAAAGTGATGCAAATAGATTTGTTAAAGTGTTTTTTTTTAATTACATAATTCAATTGCAGAGTACATGACTATATTTGTATGCATTAGCATTCTTCTAGAATTATAGAATACCAGTTAAGTAATATAATCTCAGGTTAACAATAGTAAGATATTTAGGAGGACAATAAAACGTTTTAATAACCGTTTGACAAACTAATTAGAAGCGAATTTAATTTTTTGTACAAAGTTTATCAAATTCACCTCACCTTATGGAGGACCACAGCAGTTTTTTAATATTTTAATCGGGAAAATGGCTGAAAAACCTTGAGATCAATCTCAAAAAATGTGATTGCATGCATTATTATTTATTTTACGCAATAAAAAATTCTGTATACTTCGATCAAGACATACACACCCGAATATGCATCAGAATTCGTTTATGATAAATCTATAAAAGAAATTGAAAAAACAACACTTGGGGCTTATTAATAGATCTGGGGGATAGAGATTGGAACAGGAAGAAATAGAGGAAAACTTGAATCTTTTGGGTAACTATTTGGCAATTGGTCGTGATTCAAGCCACATCAACATTCCCTAGATCACATCCACTTGTAATCTAATCATCAACAAATCGAGATGTAGAAGAACCTGTGCGCGGAATTGAGTCAGGCTAACATAGAAAAACAAAGCAAAGGACAGTGACAAGCAGGAAAAATCCCCATTCTGGGCGGAAGATTGCGGGTAGCATTCATCAAGTATCCTGGACTCGTTGCACAGATTAGAAGCACGATGCTGCAGCCGGATGGACTAAAGCAATGGAGGTCCTTTTAGTTTTGTCCTTGTTTCACAAGACGATTTCTGGCAGCACGTGTTCGCGTTTCAACCAAAAATCCAGCCGAAGGAGACTATGTAAGACAGCCGCAGACTGGAAAAACTTTGGTTGGTTTGTTGGATCCCTTTGATGGATTTAAACTGTAAATAAGTTATTCTACTGTTGCATACTGTGTTCTATTTTTGCTTAGTGTTCCATTCTCGCCTAGTTCAATAGTAGTAATATTGTTGATCCGATAAGATGTTGTTGTGAAAACAGATCTCAAACTGTTTTTTTTGTCACTCCCCCTCCCTTTAGCAGAAGATACATGTAAATTAGGGCGTTCCTAATACAATAAAAAGGCAAGGACGACCTAGACTTTTTCAGAGTGTCTAGTAGACTGCAATAGGCAGACTATGGTCATCTCTCCTTGCAAGTAAGTCAAATTCACGTCTCTGTGTCTTCTTTAAGTGCAGGTTTTTATTACAAGTGTTGGGGTTAACCTAACACCCTTAACCACTAGGGTCACAGGGGCACCATTTTCTATGGTGCGTCTTGTGTGGGTACAGCCTGGTGGAACCCATCCCTCTCTAGGCCAACATGTGTTTCCACCCGGTCTCGAACCGGGGACCTTTCACGTGGAGAATGTGCTACCCACTCAAAAAAAAAAAAAGATAAGAGTCTGAAAGTTGCAATGTTCCTTACAGTATTAGCAAGTTTGTTTAAAAAAAGTACAACATTGAAACGATGCAAGTTTATCAGTGACATATTTTATTACAAAAACACTGATCCTGATTTGTGTTTCTACGACGAATGCAAGCAAAATGAATGTCGATATCAATTGTGAGTGCCAAGTCTTAGAAAAAAGGAATAGAGTAGTAGACTCAGTGCTACAATACTGTCAGTCACATCTGAGGTACAGAAGCTGTCATGAAACACAAACAAATTTAATTTTGGCAACTTGCGATTCCAAAGTGTTGATCAAAAAAAAAAAAAAAAAAAAAATCATTTTAATACCATATAGATCATTCTCAAAATGTTACTTTTTAGTAAAAAGTGACTTTGGTTAATAGTGAGTTGTATTTGCTGATTCAGTCAGCTCATAGGTCACATTGCTGGCATTCATCAGGAAGCTGTTTGAGCATTTATTCAATATTCATAATATCAAACTTAAGGTTCATATATAATGATACAATCAGTTTTTTTTTCACTTTTTAGTAGGAAGATATATTCAACTACCCAAGTCATTTTTGTCCTAGTATGCAATTAAACCGTACAGGTAATCTCCAGTGCTGCTACTAATAAGACCAAAATGCCTACCGATGGTTGTGCGTCTCTTTGAAGGGTCACAATTATGTAAATGTTGCAATACTATCAAAGCGTATTATCGGTTATATGGACTTTGCTATGTTTTGAGGTTAGTAAAGGGAGAAAAAAAACTACAGTTCACAATTGATTTCCTCAGCCGCTACAAGTGATCGAATAAATGATACCTTAAGTAAATTTTGCCACTAATAGCATGCAGTAACTGAAGTGTCCTTACCCTCCTGATTTGCTGTTTTACTATGATTAAATAAAAACCATGTAATTTAATATCCACAGTTATTCCATCCTCAGGTCTCTGCACAAGCTTAATTTCTGTTGTCATTTTTAGGCAAACTACTTTGAATTACTAGTGAGGTAAAAGTGCACTATAGTTAACTCATTCCATACCAACCCAATTAAGGATCTAGAGCCCTCTGTAACAGTGATTGAGTTGATAACTGCATGAGACAAAATGCTACTAGGGACCGCAAAATGTATTAAATTAGTGAGACAGTTTATTTGGTAGTTTACTTTGTTTTAAAAGGAAACTACAAATAGCGGAATAGAACAATGACCTAAGGCTGGATCTCAAAGGAATCAAAAAAATGCTCAAACAGCTTTCCATGGATAAAGCAACAAAGGGCAAACACAACAACAAAAATTACACCAGTTGCCATAAAAGGTAGTGTAAAATTCAGATAAATAGGCCTTAATGGTGAATTAAGAGAATGTGCTGAAGGCTCACGTTCCTCAACTGAGCAAGTAAGATGTCCGACATCTTGGCAGGAAGAGCAGCCCGCCCTCACGAACCATAATGACCCTTACAAACACGAGTGCGCGACTCCTTTTTTTGGAGGCCTGGGACAGGCCCTAGGTGCCTTGTGCACCCACTCGCCAACACATGGCTATGCAGGAATGCAGAGGGAGAAGAGAAAGAACTCAAAAGTGAAACATGTTTAAGTGCTTTGCTGCTCACAGTGTGCGCAGGTGCGCACGATTCTTTCTCGGTGCGTCTGGACCTGAACCGTGCATCTGCTCAAGCCGTAAGTGTGAAGCAGGAGGTGGCGGGCCTTTGCCTGGACATCCTCCCAGTTGGTGGCACTTAGAGGCACTGGAAGAACAACAATGCATGGTGGAAACCAAGTTATTGATGTTACCTTTCTGTTCTGACAAGCAAGTAATTCATCACACTTTACTGAAACAGGAAGAACCAGAATTGTGCAAAGATCTTCTGGGATTTTACAAACTTTTCAGATTATCCACAGATATTCTTGGCACATGAAGTCTATTATGATGATTTTTGATTCCTTAATTCAATAAGACTTTACAACTAAAATCAGTTTTAGGTGGTAAAAATATATGTATTTTAGTCCAATTCCAATTTAATTGTACAGTACTGTGTGCAGCCTCAATATTTAACCTTGAGGGTATTGTTCGGAATTTTGAACTCTCATATTGACCGACGCCATCTTTTGGCACGTGTCATCATTGCAGCCTCAGTAAAGCTCCTTATTTTGTATGTGCAAATATGTGCATTTCTTAGTGTTCTAATTAACTCTTCTTTTCCATTTTTTAGGGTTTGGGTTGGGATTTGGACTGTAAAGTAATCACTTGCAGTATTAATACTTTTTCATTGTGCAATATGTTCTGCAGCAGACAACAAACAGCATATGCTATCACGAGGATGTAGGGCTGTGTGTGCGTGTGTGTTTTGGGTGAGCGATACTGTATGCACGACTGTGATAGGCTGGTTTATGCAGTCAGTCAAACAGCCGGGTGGCGCACAGTTCTATGTGTCCACCTACCCAAAACAAACCAGGAGGCACGGCTATAGCTAGTATTTTAGTGGCTCGTTACATTGAAAAAAAAATTATGACTCAAAGAAGACTCCGGAGAAAGTCAGAAGAGCACAAAGAAATGCTAATCACCAGCGGGTGCTCCGTGGATTATTATCAGATCCGGGAAAAGACAGAGGTAGCGTTTGGAGAGAAAGCAATAACTGGCCCGATTCAAGGATTCCTGATGCTAGCGTGCAGCTATCCGGCTGCTCTCCACGTCACTTTCCTACACTGAAAAGAGAAGCCCCCTTATTTTGTTTACTTTTATTTTGTTTATTTACTATTGTATAAAGAGTATTAATGACAATAAAGACAATTCATGCCATTCTGTGTTTTTATATGTAGATCTATGGTTTTTATTTTGTTACAATCGTATAGATTACAGTATTTTCCGCACTATAAGGTGCACCGGGTTATAGGGCGCATCCCGAAAAAATAGTTTTTGGTCCTATTTTTGACATACATAAGACGCACCGGATTATAAGGCGCTACAATGGGAACGTGGACAAAACAGTCAGATAGTTCAGTCAAACTTATTACCCCCTTAACATTCCCAAAGCTTGCAAAGACGCAAATACGTGTTGAGAACACGTGCGGATGCGGTGTCCGTACGATGTCACTCAAATGCATCGTTCCATCATTTGGAAGGTTAAAGTCTTGGGATTCAAGAAATGCCAACCATTCCTTAGTTTCTATTTTCTTTTTCGCTCACAACTTTACTGTATATATGACAATAAACACTTGGAATTGAGTTTAATTCAAAAGTAGACACTCCATTCCATCCATTATTTGCACCGCTTATCACAGAAACATCGAGTTCAGTCTGAAACAAGATACAGGGATAATATAGAAAGCCGGAGTAGCTCACCGAAGTCGTTGTGTTCATAATAATGTGCAGCCGTGGTCCTCTTATATCCGTGAGTTTAGTAAATCCAGGAGAATAAAATATTTACAAATACAAAATAGTAAAAAAATGCTTTCTGTATGCCGTCAGCCTAGTGCTATACGCATTCATCTTTTTCGGCCAATTGCAGGCTTTGTTTTGCCGTTTAAGCCAATGCCAGCCTGTAAATGATAAAAAGAATCCGCCTCTTGACCTCCGAATAACTTTAGCCAATAGTGATCGATTCAACTGATGATTGACACGTCTTTTTGGGCCAATTGCAGGCTTTGTTTTGCCGTTCAAGCCAATGCCAGCCTGTAAATGATAAAAAGGATCCTCCCCTTGACCTCCGAATAACTTTAGCCAATAGTGATCCATTCAAATGATGATTGACACATTGGTTAGCCAATGAAACGCCGGTAAATAAATCCCAGCATACACCGCGGACTACTTGGCGTTCGGGGGAAAATCTAGTCGGCGGCGGCAAGTTAGTTGCAAGACTTTGCGAATTAATATTGATCCATAAATAAGGCGCACTGTATTATAAGGCGCATGGTCAGCTTTTGAAAAAAATAAAGGCTTTTAGGTGCGCCTTGTAGTGCGGAAAATACGGTACATGTTACTTATAAATAATGAATAAATAAATGTTTTTACTTCGCAGGTTTTGACCTTTGTGCAACTTTTTAAAAACGCAACCCCTGCAAAAAACAAGGGATTACTGTACTTGAAGCTGGCCTTTTCTTTAATTCGCCATTTACATGCTACATTAACAGAAACCTGCGGTGACGAGCATAAAGCGGCTCTCTTAGTTACCCCCCTCCCCCAACCATCTTTGCTAATGAAAAATGAAGGCAGATTAGTACAGTCGGAAAATTGGTAGAATTCTTTTACTAAATTGAGTTGTTAAAACATAATTAATCCAGGAAATATTCTACTTTCAACTTTATAAGGACACCTTAAAAGATGCACTCCACCTTTAAAAAAAGATCAGAATTTTTACTTTTATTATATGTAGGGTTTATATGAATTTTGGTGTAAAATCGATAGACAAAGCCCCCAATAAACAAAGGGATATTGTTTATCATTTAGTGCCTCTCGGTGGTAAAAAAATATATATTCTAAAAATACATTAACTTGTATGATAAGCAAAAAATAGAAGTAAACGTGCATTTTTAAATACTCATAGGTCGAGCAATTAGCACTTATCGAACACAACATGTGACTCAACTGGAGGGAGCTGACATATTTGTCAGCCATCTTGTTGCTAAGTACCCCCAGAAACCACCCATACACCTCAAAATATCTGTTAAAAATATAGAAGTAAAACTATGCATTTGTGACCATATTTTTTTTTTTACTTTTGTCTTTTTAGCACTCCTTTTCAGTTGCACTACACCATTCAGCGACATCTAGTGGTCAAATAAGACACATTGTCCCTGTAAAGCCTCGCGCACACCTGGCGCAAACCCCGTGTGGAACTTATCGTCTTTAGCTGCAGACCTGACGCCCTTTTCAGCGGCATAGTTTTCCTCTCTCCTCCAAGTTATTTATGTGACGTTTTTCCAGATCACAACATCTAAAATAGCTACTACCACATAGTTTGTTAGTAATTACAAATGCAGTATTTACTAATGCACTGGGGGGGAAAAAAGCGAATGGGGGCTGCATACACCACCAGTGTTCTTCTCATCGGTGGATGCTACAGCAACCAGCTCATGTCATTTGCGAACGAAAAGTCTTTATGAGCCAACTAATGGAAGTGGATGATGGGAGCTAGAGGTAAGATCGGGCCAAAAAAAAGCACCCGAGCCCGACGCAGGCCCGAGGGGTATTAAACCCGACCTGGACCGAGCCCGACTAATTAACTGGATTTGCTGGCCCGGCCCGAAAGGGGCCCGAAATTACATATTTTATTTATAAGGAGGGGTGATTTATGATAACAAATTAAACTCTGCCTTTTGTTGCAACATCTAGGCCTAAGTTAAATAAAACTGTATAAACATTTACATCTTTTATATTTCTGTGTCTGCACTGCAGATGTTACATTAAGCGACAATCTGTCATTGACGGGTTTTTTTTTTGAGGTAGCGAAAACATTTAAGGGCGTCCGTCATTTTGACGACTTGATCATTGGGCCATAATCCACAGCAGCAGTAGTAGTACGTCCTTAAGATTTTAGCGCAGCACTTTCATTGGGGTGTTGACGTGTTGTGCCCTTTTCCGACTCCTATGCAAATTCCCCCCCCCCCGATCGTATTCTATATAAAACGCTTATTAAAACAATAAAGCGAGCTAATTATAATAATTGGGAGATCCTAGTCTATATAACGCGTTTATTTAAACAATAAAGCGTGATTTTATTCTGCAAATTGCGTTTTTTAACGCGGATGAAAATGTCACCAACGTCAATGTACGCTTCCGACAAAAGTGATCGTATTCTATATAAAACGCTTATTAAAACTCTTACCAGAGTGCGTTTTCCTCGTCAGTTCTCCTCTCTTGAGTTTATCCTTAACTTCTTGTTGGTCCGACTCCATATCGGGGATACCAGGCCAAAATCACGCGAATTTGCGGAGGGGAAGATTATTAAGAGGACAGCATTCACGTCACGTCACGTGCACAGAGCATGCTCTGGCTCCGTTAAAAGCAATTACAGCTCCTTTTCCGTTTTATCCAAATTATTTATTTTATAACAAGTATTCCTTGGTCTAGTATCCATACATAGTTTAAGTATATATTTTTAATGAACATATATTTATAATTATTAATTAATTTAAAAAAAAAAAAAAAAAAAAAAAAAAAAAAAAGCAGGACCGAACCCGACCCGACCCGACCGTATGACTGACATTTCAGGCCCGACCCGGCCCGAAATTGCCTCGGGTTCGGGTTCGGGCCATAAATCTTAGGTCTAATGGGAGCCGGCTACCAACTAATCAAGCGCCAGTTCCCTTCGAGACGCTATTTTTTTCTTGTGATGTAGGGATGCTGTGTTGTTGACTTTAAATGTGTTGAGTATAGAAAGGTTAAGATTATCTTGTATTTCATCCTTTTTTTGTAGATTTATAGATGTTTTTTATTTAGTCTCTGGGCCGGCAAGACCCCGGTTTGGATCCCGTTGCGTACAATCTTTGATTTGATCAATCATTGCTCAAATATGGAAGTATACCGTAAGAGCTTGTGTAGTTACGCACTCCTATAAAGTAAGTAGTGGAATAAAACAGTAATTTACTATGTAGGCAACGACTGGAGTTAAAAAAATGGTATTTATTTAAACAACAAAAACTACCTGAAGAGCCGTTTAGGAGCCAAACAAGCCAGCTCTCTTTAGTAAGCAGAGAAGAAAAAGCCGGTTCTCTACCCCGCACACTTGAATAATTTGGCGACCGAGCGCCAAAAGTATCAATTATGCCACGCCGTTTTGCTTCAAAAAGTGCCTGCGAACACAAGCCGCCAGAAGCAAAATGCCCTTCGCCAGTGGCATCGCATGCAGTTTTCGCTAGGTCTGCTGAGAGTTTTAGGAAATTGGCAAACACCTAGTAAACTTTTTCCCATACGTGTCAACTGGTCAAAAACATTAAGACTAACTATATTATTGGTTGTAAATAGTCATGTTTTTAAGACCTCTATTTGGGAATTGCAAAAATAGGAAATATTTTAGAACCTTGTGAAACATCATCAAGAATAACAATGTTACAATGAGGCTTGGCTTTACATGACCAAGCCCAAGCACGTCCTAAAATTGAAAAAATGCGTAACTCAGCGCTTATTTAGGGCGTGCCGTGTCTTAATTACTCACTTAGCTGAAGATGAACAAGTGCTGCGGTCTTATCTGAAGTCAGCGCCCAAATATTTAACTCATCCACCGACTGCACATCTTCCAGTTTAAGGAGATCCTCTTTTATCCGTACTGTGTCGAGGTGACCTGGGACCCCTGTGTGGGGCCAGAAAAAAGACGGGAAGCTTACATGGGTTCTTATTACGTCTGAGAAAATATCCATAAAATTTACCTTCCAGCACAATGACTGTTGTGTCACGTATGATGCGGATTGTGGTGAACAGAACAAGAACAGAGAAAATGTAGGTGCAGATGGGATCTGCAAGTTTATACTCGGGCTGAGGAAACAGAAACAAAGAATAAGAGTCAGTCTTTAAAAAAATTATAGAGAAATATGACCCCATGTAGTGTATACAAAAATGAGTCACGATTTATTGCTTTTTCATATGAATTCGTTTTTTCCAAATCCACATTAGTTTCAGAACAGAATCATTTTGATATTTTCTTTCCTCACATACATATTTCCAAGCCACACCCATACAGTCATAAAAGCAACAGCAAAGGTATGCAGTCTAATCGTGTACTGCCAAAGATTTAAAAAGCTGATACATCAAATTTATCATTTTTGAACAGTAACTCACAAAAGTCAAGAAACCAGTTAAGTGTTTGAAAATTGTATATACAGGAGAAGCAATTTTCTCATTGGTCATAAAACATCTTTTTGAAATAGTAAACTAACTTTGTAATATGATCAATGTAAAAAAATAAAAAGAGTCAATACTGAAAATGTAATAATTATCAAGAATCAATTTTCAAAAATTAGCATCCAAAGTCCCAAGATATGAAATTGCTTACTTTGATGCAATATTAATGGTAAACATGCTGTTGGGTCTTAGAATGCCAAAGGTGATGACACCAAAATGAGCAGACTTAAACTACAAACCTCTAATCCCCTCAACCTTCCATTTTGCACTTCACTCTAGCAATGCACATTCACAAAAAGTGTCTCATTCCTCTGCAAAGTATGGACAGAGCAAAGAGTAAGAGACACAAGCCACCGTTCACAAAGTCAGGTCGGGAGCACCCTAGCTTCTCCTAGTCATGCCCCCTAAGCATTAATGGCCACCTATAACCAACTGTGGGAGCTTATTAACCAGTCTTTATTTGTTTATGTTTTTATCAAGTTAAAATTCCAACAGTGTGAGGCACAAAAAAGCACATAGAAAGTGAAAAAAAATAAACAAGTGTGCAGTACTTGTTAATTTCACTACAGTTTACTGTTGTAAACAGTTCAAATTTTACTGTTTGTCAGCAATTTCTTTTTTTATTTTAAGCAAAAAGAAGAAAGTAAAGAAACAAACAGTTATTTCACATAGAGAGCTCTTCGAAAAGATGATGTAATAAGCACAAACTAAGTTCTCAATTCCTTGAGAAATTATTGCTCTCACCAAAGAGGTTGAAAGGGAAAAGGAAAGATAAACAAGATAATATAAGTAGGTGAAACTTGAAATAACTATAGTGGGTCTTACTCTCTAGGTACATCTGAGATGCTTTATGGGACAATGCCAAACGAACTCATGCCAGCTGCCATTAATCATGAGAGAATAAATGCAATGGCAAAGCGAAACCACCAGAGTGGTGTGTCTGCGCCATTTTTAAGTCAAGTCATGTATTTGTATAGCCCTTAATCACAAAGAGTCTCAAAGGGCTGCACAAACCACAGATGATTGCAAACCACAGACTATTATGACACCATTCCCTGAACTAAAACCGACATGAGGGCAAGGGGAAAACTCAAAAACCTCAACATGAGGAAAATGAAGAAACTGCACATGAGGTAATCCCCCTTCCAGGATGACCAGGCTGCAATGGATGTTGCAATAACAAATAATACACAGATATTGTAAACATAAAATATATGTGTTTGAGGCTTGGATTTAAACACTGAGGTTGCAGAGACTTGTAGTGAAAACAACCATTTCAAATCTTTCTAAGCACTTCATCCAATATTCAAGCACTTTTCAAACCTTGAAAAAACAACAACATTAAATTCAAACATTTTCAAGCATTTCAAGCATCCGTAAAAACCCTGCAAATAATACACAATGTCTGCGCACCTTGAAACGGATGACGTATGCAGCTATGAGGACCCCGAAGCTCTGAAGGAGGTCCCCCAAAGCGTGGATGAAGGCGGCTCGGACAGCCAGGCTGCCGTGCGGTCTCGGGTTTTGTGTGGAGCCCGCCGTCACGGTGTGTGAGTGACCATGGCCATGCGAGTGCAGGTGACCACCTTGGTTTAGTAAGAAGCCCATTCTGAATAGAGAACAAAGCATGCTTAATGTATGACTGCAGTCACATTCTAAACAAGCAATGTGTGATTTGACAAACAAGGGCTGCAACAATTCATCAAAAAATCAGAAATATTGAACTTTAATTGCTGTTTTTGTTACTTTCACTATTTATGTGGATTAGTAAGATGTTTTCGAATATCTCATCTTTCAAAATAGCGAAAACGGAGAAAAAGATTTTTTTTTTCATGATTTTCCTAAAAAAATTTCTTAGTTATCAGCCTGCAGCTAAAAATAGAACATTGCTACTCGCAACTCATTTCGGCAGAGCAGGTCACATAGTTGTTTTATTTACTGTTCTGCTGCTATTGTGCCTCTTCTTGGTTTACAGGGATAAAAAAATCTTTACCGGACTTGATTTTTTTATTTATTCGTCTGTCTCTAAACAAGGGACAAAGGATTATTTATGGATTTATGTCTACTGACTGAGCACAGTGCCTAATTGGTTCTCTAAGAGATGTAATAGTCATTGTAACCACTTGTCTTGTGTCAATTATAATTTTCAATCATTAAAAAAATTCATAATACAGTTAGGAAAAAAAACATCATTTTGCAATTATTGGACCGCCGTAAAATTCAGACTATAAGGCACACCTGATTTTTAGTCGCACCCCGTACATTTTTAGAGGAATAAACATTTTTGCACCTGACTATAAACCGCATGTGCCCACATTAAACAGGAGAGAAAGGGACACGTTCAGACTCACATTAAGTTGACGGCTACGCCCACAGCCGCTGTAATGATCATAACATCCCCGTCAATGTTAAAGTCTTGGTTCAGTGTCCTTTGAACAGCCTCAAATAGCAAGATTGCCGTCAGGATGTAGATAAGGGCCACACTTACAGCAGCTGCTATGACCTCTGCGCCAAAAACAGTAGTGTCAAGAAACTTTTTATGCATTGATAGAATCTGAAGACAGTACTTGGCACTAAATATAGCAGTTGAAAACACATTCATGGAATCAGATGTTAAAAAAAATGAGCAGAACTTCTGACGGGTGAACATAACTCAAAAGAAGCGATTAAAATATTTTGAATTGGAAAACAAAAACGTCATGCATAATATTTTGAAATGCAAAAAAGATGGTTGTGCTGCCTCCCGATGTGCGCTTTCAAATTTAGAAATTTAACCATTCACAATAATTCCTGAGGGCCACGGGCCGTCACATCAGTCTTCGAGAAAGGTGTTGGTTTGGCTAATCAGATTCCGAGTTGGCCCCTGAGCGCCTGCTTGCAGGCCTCAAGTAACGTCACCGGCTACACAAACTATGAGTGGCTAGGGTGGGTGGTAATCCACCAAAGCGATCGAGCCAAAAGCCATTCAACTTGAAAAGACCTAGCTGCACAAGAAAACGCATGGCTGTGTTGATTTAATAGCGAAAGGTCGGACAACTCAGAAGCGAGCAAGCCTTTCACAAGCAGAAAAACCCTGCCAATTTCAGCCTAGAAGTAAGATATCAAACCCGAGCACAACCCCTGATCTGATATAATTTCAGGCCAGGTCTGGCGTAATAGGTCAATCATTACGTTCGGGTCGGGCCTTTCTCTCGCTGACTTTTTTTTATTATGTAGCCGTCATTGTTCTTCTTTGTCACCGTTTATACAGTCTTGTTTAACTTTGATTTCGTTACAAAAGACCGGATTTACGCTTCCCCTACTAAGATACAAAATATTCCTTTAACTATATATTTTGTATATTTAATGGACATTACTGAACTTATCCTTTTGTATGTAACCAAAAATGCCCCTTGTTCTTGTTCTGTTGTGTGTTTGTAAGTTTCTGCTCGCATGGACACAATTTAAAAGACAAACAAGCTTTTCATTACTCAAGTGTAGATGTTTTTACGTGCCAGTCAATATAAAGAAACTATTGGAAAAAAAGATAAGTCAAGTCAAGTATGAATAGAAGGAACAGAGATTTTTAAAAAGCCATGATTCCAACTTAAGATGTTGGAAGATTGTTTTCCTCAAAGGCAATCGGATTGTTTTATGAACATTCGCCTTACAAACAAAAAGGCTTCTTAAAAGAAAACCTTACCTAGCCGATGTAGTCCAAAGGTGAATCTCCTAGTGGGTGGTTTAGTAGACAGCCACAAAGCCAGCAGAGAAAAGAGGATGCCCACAACATCAGCTAACATGTGCACTGCGTCTGTCATGATGGCTAAACTGTTTGCTACATAGCCACCTGAAAGAAGCGTCCAATATAATCCATTGTACTTGTAGACACATAAGTATTGGATGACAATACACAAAATATGTATTTAAATGACCAGACATCAAGCAGCATCTTCAGATAAAGGAAAGGCCAACTTGTTGAGTTGTGTTTTTACTGAATTGAGGGTTTGTACAACATTTTAATGGCTAAATTCAAGCACTTTTTAAGAACTTTCAAAAGGCAATTTTCCAATTTTTCAAGTATTATTAAATAAGAAGTCCGGTGTGACTTACGTATTTTTCAGAGCTACAAAATATATTTGTGATTTATCTATGTCGGTTTTCATCTTGCGTGCATATTAACCAAGACATATAATTATCTTATATAATAAGATCTTGAGTAAATTGTGAATATATTTATTTTTAAATGTGATCTGCAACCTCAGTGGAAATGTTTAAATCTAAACTTAAAACTCACTTTTACTCCATAGCATATGAATAACCTTCTCTTCTCGTCGGCTGAAAAATAGTCTGTGAAATAATCTGTGAAGCCCTTTGAGACTCTTCGTGATTTAGGGCTATACAAATAAAGATGACTTGAGATGACTTGACTTAAAAGCAATCCCTCCCCATCCAAGAATAAAATGTAGCCTAGAATTCAAGTTAAGGAAGTTCTTCCCATTACAATTGACCACTGAGAAACGCTACCTTTATTTTTTGCATGGCCCATAATAAATGTCCATAATTGACGCGTAATCTTTGCACTAATAGACATTTCATAAAGCCCGGTTATAGGTGTAGCATGAACCTGATCTCTTGGTCGGGCCCCCGGGGGGATGAAGCTTCATAAGATAATGCCTTACAAACTAATGCCCGCCAAAGTTAATCACTATGGAAACATGACCATTTCAAGCACTTCACTCAAAATTCAAGCAGTATTTAATCCTTGGAAAACACAACCCCAAAATACAAGCATTTTCAAGGATTTTAAGCATCCGTATGAACCCTGATCAATTTATTAAAACATTTTTGGCATGTCTGACTTTGTAAAAGATCAGGGATCTGTGATTGGCCAGAAAACAGATAGGCGTACTGCTAAATTAAAGAATTCCACAATTCAGACGCTTTCAGAAGGAAATGCGGGTTTAGATTCTGGAGTTGTTTATTTGTTTATTACTTCTAATATCAAAAATGTTGAGTGCAAACCCACACTGGTTATTTGTTCAATATTAGTTTCATAACGAAATACCAGATAGTGGTGGCCCATTATTTAGGGTGACGATAAATAACGCAACAAGCTGTTTAAAGCTATATTTCATCTACCTATGTTGTACCATATAGTTACCTATAATTTCAGCTGTCATGAAGAGAAAGTAGAGCACAGCTGCAATGACCAGCCTCTTCATTACTTTCCTCTGCTTCCGGATTTCCCTCTTCTTGGTGCAGTTATCACAGGGGTCCATGTTCAAGCCTAGGCTGCCCAAACTAGAGGGAGAATCCAGCAGCAAGTCGTCGTCCGGTTCATGTGCCGGAATAGCAAGCGTGTTGACCGCCACACCGTTGGACGGAACCCCAGCAGCGTAGTCGGACATCTCGCCGGAGACCACCACCTTCAAATGAAAAAACAGGTTTCAAATAAAATTTGGGCACTTTTCAGCCAATGAATTGCTATTCAAAATGCTGTATAAAAACATTTAGTTTACAATAAAATCCCATCTTCTTTCCCCACCCGACAACCTGGAACCCCTTATACACAGACGCACATAATGGTTCAAATGAAATAAAAACAAAATAAATAATAGAAATAAAATATAATTATGGCAAGGCACAGATTAACCATAATAGGAAAGGGACCTAAGAGAGGCTCATCCACACTGATAGGGATGGCAGCAGATGCCGTTAGAGGGGGGTGGGAGGGCGCGCAACGTGGCCCGCACCAAGGGGACGTTGTGCGACATATAAAGCATGCCTTTTGTAACAAAATCCAAGTTAAACAAGGCAAGAATAAAAAAAACATCATCTTATGCATTTCTTTGTCTGAAAAGGTTAGATTAAGCAACAATTTGCTGTCATTGACGTTTTTTTGTTTTTTTTAAGTTGACAGGAAAATGTTAAGGCCGTCAGTCATTTGGAAATGTTAAAAATTAGACCATAAACCACAGTAGCAGTACCCCCGCAACGCTACTGAGGATAAGCAGTGCAGATAATGGATGACTGCAATAAAAATATAGGTCATCAAGAGAAAAGCCGGTCCCGTTCCAACCCGAATGTAATGATCGACATTTTAGGCCTGACCCAACCTGAATTCTGGTCGGGCTCGGCCTCAAAATCTTACCTCTCTATATCCCACATCATGAGTAAACTCTAAAATAATCAAACTTTAAAAAAACTGCAGAACAAAAAGAAAGGTTAAATGAAAAGTAAAATGTTACACAAAAAGGTTAGAAGTTAAACAAATCAAACTAAAATAAAAATGATCATTTATGAAACATTATTAACATATTAAAAAAGTGGGCCTTGAGCCTCCTCTTAAAGTTATAAAAGTTCCCCTTTGACATCATGTCCTGCGGCAGACCGTTCCATAGGTGAAGACCAACCTGTCTGAATGCTGCTTCACGATAAGTTTTCGTCCTCACCTTTGGAACAGTTAAAAAAAACGCTGCCGGAGGACCTCAGGGACCGCGAGGGCTCATATAACAAAAGCCAACCAGACAGATAAGATGGCCCAAGACCGTTAAGACATTTTAAAAACGAGTAAAAGCACTTCAAAACTCGATCCTAGATGCATTTTAAAACTAGTCCAATGTGGTCCCTCCCCTTGGCTCCTGTGAGCACAGGTGCTGATGAATTTATTTTCTGAAACACGATGTATAATTTATTGACGTTTAGTGGTGATGCAATGATTAAAACCAAAACTCACCACAAATTTAAATATGGATTTAATATATATATGCGGTTGGCTGGTAACCAGTTCAGGGTGTCCCCTACCACTGCCCGAAGAGGGATTGGATGGGCTCCAGCACCTACGTGACACGAGTGAGGATAAGCGATAAGCGGTGCAGAAAATGGATGGATATAATAATATTACATGTTCTCAAAATAATTATATATGTAGCTATTTCCTATCACTGCTCTTTCTCTGCTTGGAAAAAAAAAATCAAACGGAGACGACTTTAAAAAAAGATATGAGTGGTTTACAAATTGTGGTACTGTATTGTGCTTCAAAAGAAATTCTTAGTTCCCAACTTAAGTCATTACATTCTATCAGTTCACCACTAGGTAGAGCTAAAACTCACGCACATACTAATTCGTATTGCTTTTTATGAATTGAAGATACAAAAGCAGGAATATATGCAACGGAGGAAGACTTAATTAATGGTTTTATTTTTTAAAAAAACACTTCTAGATCACATAACAATAGTGAAAGTTTAACATTTGCAGCTTAATCTATGACCAATTACTAGCCAATCCAGAAGGTTAAAAATGAGGCGTGCCCCTCGACAATTTCTATTTAATATATTGATAAACCGCACTTCTGGGGTTTTCTAAAACAGTTGCTGAGATGATTCTGCCAGACACTTTAGATACTAGAGCTGCAAATACAAATAACTGTTTTTCCATACCTTCAACTTGCTGAATTTGGGCGTTTCCTCCTCTACCAGCTCGTCTGAGAAGTCGAACGGTGTCGTGTCGCTGCTCATGTCCCAGTTGTTCCGCTCTCTTCTGAAGGCGGAGCGCACCTTACTCAACAAGCTACCGCCGGACATCTTTAAAAGTATCCCAGGCCGACCGACTGTGCATATAGGATACTTCTTCTTGTGAGTCAATCATTCACATTGTGCATCTGCTATTTAAGTTTACACCATTGAGACCTGGAAGAGACAAAAACAATAGCTACAAAACAGTACACACAGTCTTATCACGGTTTACATCTTTAACCCTCGGGCTTTCTTTTAGTTTACAGCCTAATTAGCTTTCCCTTGTGACGTAGTCTGTCATTTTCAAGATCTTCAGTCTCTTGTTCTTGCCAGAAACTAACATGGTATCTTAATGTAAGCATCATCTTCATTGTGCATTATACTCATTTATCCCCCCCAAAAAAACTCCTTGCTTCAATCCAACCATTTTTCTATCCTTGTCCTAGAACAGAGTAATTCAGGTTTTTTTCTGTTTCTCTCACACAGCACACCTGATCAATATAATGATCTGATCAGCAAGCGGGACAATCCTAATCTTTGAAAAAATCTCAAATCTGCAGATCTCCAAGGAATATGATTGTCTAACCCTGATCTTGGCTTCACAAATTGCAACTACCATCAGTACATCTTTTGAGTTTACACAGTTTTGGTGTGGAAATATCTGAATGCCCCTGATTAGGGAGACTAAATCTAACCAAATCAATGAACAACTTGAGCAAAATATAAGGCCTTTAAAATCTGTATTTACATTCACAGCAAGTACAAAGTGCCTAGATTGATGCAGAATGCTAATTTATTTAGGAAACACTTGTGTCCATGACACCCAACATATTTTGTCCTTGCAGGGAAAAGACAAGCGCTACATTCTGATCCATCGTGCCAGCACTTGGACCTGATAAACGCCATCATTTAGAACCTGATACATCAGTCAAGATTTGGGGGCAGGAAGATGTCAACTGGACATTCTGTTGTTTGCCTTCATTACCTTTATTTAATGTTGAATTATTGACTGTTGATGCCCTTGCAACAGTGGTCAAAGTTTTCTTCATTTTCCTCATCCTGGGGTTTTTGAATTTTTCCTTGCTATCATGTAGGTTTTAGATCAGGGGCTGTTATAATGGTGGTCTGTGCAGCCCTCTGGGATTTTTGTTTGTTCTTAAGGGCTTTACAAATAAACTTGTCATGGCAAATATTACCCATACGTTCCTTTATATTTTCATTAACACCTCTATAATAGTAATAACTATATTAATTGGACACAGAAGAATTTCAGTTCAGATTGATAAACACATCCTAGCTGGCATATAAACAAATATAGTAAGCACGAGACCTTGTGTCTTGTGTGGCTAAACAGTAACAGGCTAGCTCGTAACTCTGAGATGTTTGGTCGTGTCAGCAGGAGCGTATCTCTCTATCGTTACATAAAATCACATGACAAAAACTGGCTGGACTCACCTGACGAAATGTTTTAAAACGTTGTCGTCGGCCAGATCGGGACATGTTCTTATCTTCCCGAGGAAGTTCACTTACTGAGGAAGTGAGAAGGAAAAGTCATCTAGCAACTAGCAAGTTTGGTGGAGTGGTTCGGGGTCACGTGACTGGCCCTCGTCATGTGACGTTTGTCAGTAGCGGTATCCCACATTAAAAAATGTCAAGTAAACCTCGTCGTTCTGGGCAACTTCTACTAACTAAACAATAAACGCCTGAAATTGCTGCAGGCAAGACATTGAATCAGGTAATGTGCTGTAAATTGACTTTGTGGTTCGTAAAAATAAGAATTCCGGGTGGACACAGCGTGAGAAGCTGCTAGCTCGTACTGTGAGTAGTCAGCCTAAAATCGTCTCGAGATCAGTTCTGTCTATAAACTATACATTTTCTAGGGAACATGACAATTTACTGAGTTTAGATAAATCAGACGCGTATTAACCCAGTTAGTGAGCATGTGACATGCACTAGCACCTCTATCACTGCAAGCGAATAACGTTTTTAATACAGCTTTGGCGTACTTGTCGAATTTAACAACACAACCAGTAGGAACATATTCAATTTTTCAAACGTTCTTAAAAGTCAGTTTTGCATAATGAGAACCAATTCACATGAACAATGCTCACCTGGCTGTTGTTGAGTTTTATTCTTTACCCATAACCAACATTGTTTTAGGACTAAACCATACTAGGCAATGTAAAGGCACGTCCATTGCTGGAGCCCATCCTAGCTATCTTCAGGCAGTAGGCAGGGGACACCTTGAACTGGTTGCCAGCCAGTCACAGGGCACACAGAGACGGCCAAACTAACTCGCTCATTCACACCTAGGGACAATTTGGACCAGCCAATTAACCTGACATGTATGCATGCATGTTTTTGGGAATGTGCCTGGAGGAAACCCACGCAGGCACGGGGAGAACATGCAAAATCCACACGGGGAAGCTGCAGTAGCTGGACTTGAACCCTGCACCTCTGCACCTTGGGGCTGCGCGCTAACCACCCAGCCGCCATGCTGCCCGACTTAGAGTCTTTGCGCTCTTGTAACTTTCCTCGGAATCTATTTTAATTGATGAATGTAATGAGTCTCTAAAATACTAACGTACATTGTGCTTTGCAGTCTGTTTTTGGTGGTGGACATATTGACTTGTACTCTCGCCCACCTCGAGTGGTTTGACCGACAGCATACACCCGCCTATCACAGTGGCGCACACATACCATCGTACCCAACCAACACACACAAACACCCCTTTGCTAGCATTTGCTGTGGGAATTTAGCGCGACCATCATTACTGCCGTGTACGTGCCCCCCAGCGCTAATACGAAGGAGGCAATGGACGTTCTCTACCGAACTGTGAGTGAACTGCAGCATGCTTACACCGAGTGCATTTTTATTGCGGCGGGGGACTTTAACCAGGCCAATATGAAAACAGTTCTCCTGCATTTCCATCAGCATGTAAATTTTGCTACAAGAGGTAGGAACACATTAGACCTGGCCTACACAAACATCAAAGGTGCATATAAAGCAGCCCCCCGCCCCCACCTTGGCTCATCAGATCACCTTTCTGTTATGCTAATTCCAGCATACAAGCCCCTGCTGACCAGAGAAAAACCTACAGTGAAGCAGGTGAGGGTGTGGTCTTAGGGGGCAATGGAGGCACTACAGGACTGCTTTGATTGCACTGATTGGGACATGTTTAAATCGGCTGCCACTTACAACAACAAAATAAATATAGATGAGTACGCCATTTCTGTGTCAGCCTATATCAGTAAATGCGCAGAAGACGTCAGCAATACCAAAACTATATGCACCCGTGCCAATCAGAAGCCCTGGATGACTGCTGAGATACGCAAACAACTAAAAGTACGGAACCTTGTCTTTAAATCTGGTGACAAGGAGGCGCTGAGATCAGCGAGGGCTAACCTGAACCGTGCTATCAGACTAGCAAAGCGAACGTACAGTCAAAAAATCCAGGAACGTTTCCTCAATAAAACCAACACCAGGGATATGTGGAAAGGCATTCAGGCCATTACCAAATACAAGCCAACCACCGCCCCAGTGCAGGACACTAGCATGGACTTTCTGAATGACCTCAACAAATTCTTTGGAAGGTTCGAGGCACAAAACGGCACCACTGCAGCGAAAGCGGTTCCAAATCAGGACGAAAGGGCACTCCACCTGGACTCAACCGACGTGAGAAAGACCCTGAGAGGGGTCAACACAAGGAAGGCTCCAGGCCCGGACAACATTCCGGGGCGGGTACTTAGGGAGTGCGCCGATCAGCTGGCTTGTGTACTAACAGACATTTTCAAACCTCGCTAGACCAAGCCAAAGTACCATCATGCTTCAAAATTGCCAACATCATCCCTGTGCCAAAGAAACCCCAGATCTTATCATTCAACGATTACCGGCCCGTTGCTCCTCCTATCATAATGAAGTGCTTTGAGAGACTGGTTAAAGAGCACATCACCTCCAGTCTCCCCTCCTCATTCGACCCCTTTCAGTTTGCCTACCGGACAAACCGCTCCACCAGGGATGCCATCTCCTCTGCGCTTCACCTGAGCCTGACACACCTAGAGGAGAAGAACACCCATGTGCGGATGCTGTTCCTGGACTTCAGTTCAGCATTCAACACCATCATCCCACAACATCTGGTAGACAAAATGAGACTCCTGGGTTTCAACACCCCCCTGCGGAACTGGCTGCTGGACTTCCTCAGTGACAGACCCCAATCAGTGGGGATAGGTCAGAACATCTCAGATGTCATCTACCTCAGCACGGGCTCCCCCCAAGGCTGTGTCCTGAGCCCCTTGCTGTTCACCTTGATGACACACGACTGCGTCCCTAGGTCCGCCACAAACCACATCGTGAAGTATGCTGACGACACAACAGTGGTGGGCCTCATCAGGGACGACAACGACCTGGCCTACAGAGAGGAGGTGGAGCAGTTGGTGGCCTGGTGCAGGCACAACAGCCTGGTCCTGAATGTTGACAAAACTAAAGAGATCATTGTCGACTTTAGGAAAAACCAGCCCAACCATGCCCCACTTTGCATCAACAACAAGGCTGTGGAGGTTGTCAGCAGTATCAAGTTCCTAGGGGTGCACATTACAAACAAACTCACCTGGTCCGTGAACACTGCATCACTGGTTAAGAGGGCACAGCAGCGCCTGTACTTCCTGCGGAGGATGAGGAGAGCCCACCTGCCCCCACCCTCCATCACATTTTACAGGGGCACCATAGAGAGTATCCTGACCAGCTGTATCTCTGTGTGGTGTGGAGGTTGCAGCGCTACCGACTGGGGTAGTGTGAGGAGGGTAACGAGGACAGCAGAGAAAATAATCGGGACTACACTTCCCTCCATTCAGGACATTGGCCAGAAGCGCTGCCTATCCCATGCTAAGAACATTATCGGGGACCCCTCTCACCCCCATCATGGACTGTTCACTCTGCTAGCCTCTGGGAAGAGGTACTGCAGTGCGCGGTGCAGGACCACCAGGTCTGCAGTAGTCTAGTCCCCCTGGCCATTAGACTGTTAAATGGTCAATCTAACATATAGTTAACCTAAATCTTAACGGCTGCTAATCTGACTTTTTGCACTACTGGCAGTTCTTTATAGCTTGCCACTCCTTGCACATTTGCTCTCTGCACTATTGTACTTACAGCGTTATGTTACAGTGTTAATGTTACTGTTTACCTGACTTGTTAACCTGAATGCCCATTTTGCACATCTGGTTAGCTACTCCTCTTGCACTATCGGCACTATGGTATGGTAAAATACTATACGTAGCCATAATACAATACAACTTTTACTTATATCTGTACATTCGAGGAAACTGTGCGGGTCAGATGTATCGACATTTCGTTCTGTATACACGTGTACTAGAATGACAATAAAGTAGATATGAATCTGAATCTGAATCTGTGTGTTATCTGCTGCGGACCAAATACTCAATGAAAAACCGCGACAAGTAAACAGCCGTACATTAAGTGATTACTGTCATGCCTTTTTTGATCCTCTCATTTTTGTTATTGTAGATAATCTATGCAACCACAAAAATGTTTGAGGGTTTTGGGCCAGGGTTGTCATTTATTTGCAGTTCATTGCGGTAGCAAATTATGTAAAACATCCACCCATTTCTTTTGTAGGTTGCCAAGTCCTCCTTAGCTGATGGATGGAATAGAGGATGAGGTTCCTTCTTCACCCTTGGAATCTCTACACATTGAAGGTCTGGGATTTAAAAACACACCTGCATAAATATAACACATTCTTGACCTTCCTTTCAGTCAATTATATTTTGGGAAATTTAATTTAGATATAAGCTCAGTTTGGACTTGAATGTTGTTCTTGTGGGTTCATTAGTGTTTTTTGGTTATAAGTGAATGATTAGTAATTAATTGTCTATTAAGTACTTTCTTTAAAAAGGTCAGAAGTTAAAATTACAGTTAGTTGATCAAGATTGTTTCCACAGTATACACAAAAATATTTTGCTAATTAAAACAGAGGCACATGACAAACTAAGAAATACAATCATAACACACAACTCCATCCATGAGTCACTCCACATTAGCTTATGCTAGCTTTTAAACGGAGATAAGTCTTAAAAATTAATCGTGAATGTGTACATGTGCAATCGTCTTCCAGATATGCCGCAGTTAACGGAGAAAATGTACGTGGAGAGTGCTGATCCTTTGGAAAACGTTTGTATCGACAAAGAAGCTGTGTACAAACTGACTGAAGGCGTACTTTCTCACTATTTGCCTGGTTTGCAGAACTCCAAGCGTACCCTTCAAGAGCTCACGTGAGTTTCATTCATGACTTTGGATCTACCTTAACAATGGTTATAGTGGAACCAAAAACTTCCATGTTTTTTGGTTCTAATGTGAACACAATTATCTTATAGGAGTAATGTAAAAATGAATATTTTTAGGGCTTAAAGTCTTGCAGTTATAAAGCCAAATATTGAAATGTCTCACAGTTTATGGTCGTGACTGTATGGGTTCGGCATTAATAGCCTTTTGTTATTTTAGACATTTTTATTTCCTTCACTTTGTGATTTGAGTGTAATTCTTAATTGGTATAATCACGTGACTTCTAGATACACTCATTCATTCAGTTGTTATTCACTTTCTAGTTTCTTTCAAGTGTTTTTACTCTGCAGTTAAAAGGAGGAAGTCTTGAGTTTATCAGGACTTGCCAGAAGGTGTGAATTAGAAAGTTTTGTTTTTAATCCTACAGGGTTTGTATGGGTTCTTGAAATCCTTAATAAAAACTTGAATTCAATGCTGTGTTTTCACGGTTTGTAAAGTGCTTGAATTTTGGGTGAAATGCTTGAAATTGTTGCCATGTTTCTCGGCAGTCTGACTCGATTGACCACTCACTAAATGAAGTACTCATGTAATTATTTGGATGAATACTTTTTTACTTGTACTTCAGTAATATCAACACACTTAGGCACTGCTCTTTGGCGCCGTGCGTACTTCGGTGCGTGCTTCAGTGCCGAAGTGCACACTTGATTTGAGGAATTCAGTTAAAAAAAAATGATTTGAACTATAGGCAAAAATACATGAACTATCATACTCGATGGTTGAGAAAATTATATTTATTTTGCATAGCGGAATCTCTGCTTAATAGTCACTGCCATGTTTGTCTGGCATCTTGCTGCTATGCTGTGCTCATTTGGCACTGGTTGTTGATCGCATTAGTTGTCATATATTACACAATATACCTTTTACAGGTGTGTTGCATCGTTTTATGTGCTCTTAAAAAGTCGAAAATAGACTATTTTCACTATTAAGTATGTGTTAACAATGCCTAACTGGGTTCCAGGAGCATTGATAGTTTTCTTTCCCTCAGTGCCTATCTGATTTTATCTTACTTTTATCAGAGCTGTTCGGGGCAGGCAACACATTAGGACGCAGTAAAGGGGGAATGAAGGAGGGAGGGGAGTGTGACTTCATGCTTGTCTTTATGGTTTTCTGCAGCATGGAAATAGTGGAAGTAAGAGAAGGACCAATTCAAATACAGTCCAAAGGCCAACCCAACCCCCCCAAAAATTCAAATAGAAGAATTTATTCAAGCGTAGAAGAAATGCACCAGCTTACACACGCCTCTCAAGTTGCTTGACAGAGGCTGCAATAATGACCTAAGCCAGAAGACTGCGTCAGCGAGTAGGGCGTTTCAAAATTCCAGAATGTCCCATTAATGTCTTTTTCTAGTCAACGAAAACACATTTATACTTAAATATTGATTTTTGCTGTCAAGTGATAAAAAAAAAATATTGAAAACACATCTATATTCCTACCATTATTATTGGAGTATTTCTAGTTTCAGCATTTACATTGCACATCATTTACATTTTAAGCATTCCATAAATGAAAAAAAAGGACTTAATAACACGAAAAGCATGACTGTGACAAAATATTTCACAGAAATTAAATTCAGATCTATCCACCTTAAAAGTCCAATAGAACTGAACTGTATCTTGATTAAGTTGAGTAATGCATTAAAAGAAAATTGATGCCATCATAAGTCGACTTGCTAACAAATTGATGTGGTTTTCCAGACAAAATCAGCTGATTGTGTTGGAAACGCTCGACCAAGAAGTCACCAAGTTTCAAGAATGCAATGCCTTACTCGACCTGAACTCAATGGTACGATATTTCACTGTGGTCTCCCCGCCGCCGTCAATGGTGAAATGTTGCCTCTTCCAATTTTTCGCCTTCACAGTTTACAGAGGCCAAGGTTTATCACAACAAACTGGTCAATATCAGAAAGGAGATGATTTTGCTTCATGAAAGGACAACAAAATTAAAGGTAATTATACGTCTTTTTCAATACATAAAAAAATTTAACTGCTACTTGTGTAACCTGCCTGCATCATCGCTTTTTTTCTGTGCATAAATAGAGACATTTGAAACCTTACTCATTGCACTTCTCAGTTTTTTTAGTTCCTTTTTTAGCTTATCTTGTTTCAGTAACTGTGCCGAGTCACTGATTCATTTTTCCAATGTTTTTTTTTCCAGAAACGAGCTTTAAAGATGCAGCAACAAAGGCAGAAGGAGGCACTAGAGAGGGAGCACCAACGAGAGAAAGAACTGGAGAGAGAAAGGCAGCTTATTGCCAAACCCGCTAAGAGAACATAAGCTTCTGCGGCCAGTTTTTGCATGTTTCAGCAACGAGGTACAGTACGATGTTTTCAGATGAGACACCATTTCTATTACGTTTGGGGAATTTGGACATCTATTTTAAGATATTTAACAAGATTAAAATAAACGCGGTAAGAGACGGGGTAAATGAAGCAATGTCTGTGTCAGTGTCAGTGTGGTTATGACTGGATTACAGGCGGGGATTTTCTCGTTGCTGGTTACACACTTAGACCTCTTAAAGGGACATTGTATATTATTTTGTTCCTCCTAGTAATAAAAAACTTCAGTTATCAAAAACAAACAATACAGTATTGATTTCAATGATAAGCAAACATACATGAACTACCATATAAACGTGGATTTTTAAAAAATATTCGTTTTCAGAAACGTTCAAAACTGTGTGTCTTAAAGTGACATTGTGTATTATTTAGCGCCTAATAGTAGTTAAAAAAAATACACTATCGGATAATTTGCTTTTTTTTAACTCATTCAATGCCAGACATTTCCCTCAAAAGGGAAGTGTGAGTGCTAACCAAATTTAGCCATTTTAACTCATTTTTAAAGGCCGACAAAACATTTTTTTATAGGTATATAGGCATAGGACATATCGAAAGAAAGCTTGAACCCCCATCTTTCACCAGAAAAGGGTACTTTTCTAGCTTTTATCACTGTTTAGTATACAATATTTGAACACTGCTAAGTTTCTTAAAAATAGCTTATTTTCAAATGGACATTTTTAAGCAGAAATTACAGTTTGGTGCCTTTTTTCTAAGTATCTAAAAAAAGGTTTTCCCTTCAAACAATGGCACTTTGCTTGCTAAATACCATCATATTGCAAGAACAATGAGCTTATGCGCGAACAATTCATAAACTTTGTAAGAACTCTTTTTCCGGTGACATGATCACACGATTTCGGTCACTCAGGGGCCACCCCCACACTCTCAGTCGCTAGATAAAGGAAATAAAGCAACACGAAGAAGTGGGGGCTCTTTGATTATTGGACAAAGATTTGATCAACGCTATTCCTGCCATCTAGTGGCCATCATACCAAAATCATTCCCAGAGGTCTAATACTTGCTGAAATAAAACAAAAACAAAAAACGTTTACGTTTTGGCACTTAGGGAAAATGCTTCTGAAAACATATTTATATGTTACTGCACTGAATGCGTAAAGGATAAAGTTGAGGAATCAGTGTTTTCTAACAAGAGTCTCACTTACAGGGAGCTGTCATAATTGTCGGCCATCTTGCTGCTACATGAACCCAAAAACTTTGCTAAAGGCTAGGCGAAAGAAATGGAGGAAAATTGTGTAGTTTGGTCTCTCTGGGTCCCTGTTGTTTGTTTTCTTCACAGAGCTTTTTATCACTTGTTTTTGTTGCACCTAACTACACACAAGAGCAGTGCTTCTAAATTATTTTCTTTCAGGCCCACTCTTGAAGAAGAAATCCTCTTGCCAATGTGAATCACATTGTTGCTATCTTTTGTAGTTTCAAAATGAGTCAAATATTTGCTTAAAAAAATAATCTGTGCAGACATTAAAAAAGAAAATGCTGTTCTTTTTCAGGCTCCTCTTTTCAACTTTTCCATCCACCAACGCACCTCATTCAAATGACTGGGATTGTTATCAGGCTTCTGTAACACTTGCTAAGAAGCTAACTAGAAATCATAAACTGCAGGACTGCAGCCTGGCTTTGGACCAGGACCTTCCCAGAGGAATGCAGTTCAAAGCGTGACATTTTGTGTGACTGCTCGGTAGCCTAGATGGTAGGGCGCCCGCTCTGAGACTGGGAGGTCGCTGGTTCATACCTAAGACTTACAACATTGGTACTCATTGCCTCCCTGCTCGGCCTTAAGGGTTGGAATTGGGGGTTTTGGTCACCTAATGACTCCAAACACAGCAGTTGGGTCTAAAATGGCGGCTGTTTGGCTACGGCTGCATCGGCTCGCTACATTTTAACTGTATGGGCCAGGTGTATCGACATTTTGTTCTGTGTGCATGGTTACAAAGGATGACAATAAAGGTAAATTCTTATTCTTATTAAAAAAAATGATGTGGTGATTTATACCAAAGACGGTGCCTTTCTCATGATTGGCACTTTTATCTGTCAAGCCCTGAAAAAGTTTGTTTTTGCTAAATTCTTAATACAATAGTTACCGAGCCATTTTTATCATGTCTTTGTTTAAAGAAACAACTTTTAACTATTATGTCATGTTTGGCTGTTTTTCATGGCCCGTGTTAAGTAACGTCCTCTTTTCTAAATAAAAATTGTGTCGCTTACATAATCCTAAAGGAATTGTTTTAAACTTTTGGAATGCTCTGATTTAAATGAAGTAACCTAACCTTTGGTTTTACGCCATCTGATATTTTAATTTCAAAATGTTAATGAACGGGGTGGCATGGTGGATGGGTGGTTAGCATGAAGCCCCAAGGTGCAGGGGTCCAGGGTTAAATTCCAGCTATAGCAGCCTCCCTGTGTGGAGTTGCATGTTCTCCCCGTGCTGGCGTGGGTTTCCTCCAGTCACTCCTGTTTTCTCCCACATTCCTAAAACATGCATATCTGGTTAATTGGCCGGTCCAAATTGTCCCTAGGTGTGAATGAGCAAGTGGAATGTGTGTTTTCTTCATTTAGTATGAGAAAACAGATCCGTTTTGAAATGGTAATTCAAGTATTACTGTCACATTTTCTTTTCCTCTATTGTAACTATACCAACAAAATCTGTAAAATGCTTGATATATAGTACTGGAAGCGGAATAATGGATACAGCATTGTGTTCTGCATTTCTTTGGCCACACGGGGGCAGTAGTAAGACATGAATAAACTACTGTACATGAAGAATCACTGGTTTGACTTTGGGACCCACCATTCTGCCATTAACAAGCTGCGAGCCAAATAAAAAAAAAAAATCATCTTTTCATTTTGATCCAATAAAAGGATTGTGCAGTATCCACATGGCGGTTGGGTGGTTAGCAGCTCTATGGTGCAGAGGTCCAAGGTTCAATTTCAGCAAATGTGAGAGTGTGAGTTTGCATGTTCTCCCCGTGCTCGCGTGGGTTTCCTTCGAGAACTCTGGTTTCTTTCCATATTCCAAAAGATAGATATGAGGTTATTCGGCCGGTTCAAATTGTCCCTAAGTGTGAATGAGCGAGTGAGTTGTCCGTCTCTGTGTGCCCTGCGACTGGCTGGCAACCTGTTCAGGGTGTCCCCTGCCCACTGCCCGAAGACAGCTGGGATGTCCCCCACGACCCTACTGAGGATAAGCGGCGCAGAAAATGGATGGATGTATAATATACATACATAAATATACCGGAGCCGTATCCCCCTAGTGGGAGATGGCTAGAGTCAAGAACACATTCACATTTTGACTCTTTCAGGGAGATTGATACAGAGGAGGGGATTCCCAGCCCCCTCGCTCAACCCACCAGATATATTGCAACATCTCGTTCAGAGTCATTAGGTCAGTGTTTTTCAACCAGTGTGCTCGGGCACACTAGTGTGCCGTGAGACCTTGTCTAGTGTGCCGCTGGAATTTGCCCAAATTTATCTTTCCCAAAAATCAGGCCATTATTCAGTATTTTTGCTATCTTTAGACGAGAAACTGTAATAGTCATCCAAATCAGTAGGTGGCAGTAGATTTTTATATACTTTTTATTTACTAATTATCTGCTCATCGGGTAGCACAGCACATTTAATAACTTCATTTGTTTAACAAAGCGGTTTAAGATTGCACTGTAAAAAAATAAAAACATAAATAAAGCACATCATTCTTTTTTATTCTAAGTATTATTGTCTTCTTTTTAGATACTAACTACCTGCTTATACGGTAGTACAGTGAAATATTTGACCTAACTTAATTTTCAAACATTTTCGACCAACGTTGTGTCTAGGAACTTTTTTTATAAATAAAAGTGTACCTTGGTTCAGAAACACTGCATTAGGTGACCTAAATTGCGCGTTATAACTGTCCAAAAACAGAATACATGCGGACTTTAGATTTTTTTTCTTTGTACATAGCGTTTCAAAGCAATGGCACACATGAGCCAGCAGAGAGCAGCCTGCGCATTTAAAAGACTTATCATCGTGTTGTACGGCAAATAGTTGATTGTTTCCTTTAGTCAATTCATGACTACTGTTGTTTTGTTGTTGTGTGCCTTGGCTAAATATAAAGCCACAAACGACTACGCCTCCCCACCGGGCACTTTCCTTTCTTGTGCAGCTTAATTCACCGAGCCTCCGAAGTTATTTGTTTTAAGTCGAGTGTGTTGAAGACAAAATTTCATTGCACTTCAATTGCGGTCGTGGGATGTGCAAAATCAATACTTCATTAAAAATAATTATTTACACCAGTACTGTATATTAACAATATTTTGTAAAACAAGTAATGCTACTGAACCTTTTTTCCCCTATAAATATCTGCAATATAAACTGCATAACTAAAATACATTTCTTTTAAACTAATAACAAGATGTAGTAGTACCAATATGTAAAAGAGTGTTAATCTCTCTCATTTACATTTGGTATTTGTAAACTGGCATTTTTTTTAAATACAGGAGTTAATTGGCACAGTAATCACTTGATGTATTGTGGTTTACTTACTAGGGATTTGTTACGTCACGGATTTTTACTGTGCATTTTGTTCCGTACTGTGATTGGATTAACAGTGTCAAGTCCAATCGTGTTTATTGGTATGAAGAAGTCTCAAAGGGCTCTACAGACTAATTTTACAGTAGAATATGCTTTCTATCGCCACCAAAAATTGGACCTCTCTACCTGCTAAACTTTCTCCGAGACCACATGCGGGTCTTTGGCGCTCCCTACTGGCTCCCTGCAGTTTTTAAAATATTGTTTGATAATGGACAATAATATATGGTTTTTGTAGGTAAGAATGGCAAGGTAATTGTAGTTTTGTATAACGTCCACAGGTGGGCAGAGTAACATGTCAAGTCAAGTCATGTTTATTTGTATAGCCCTTAATCACAAAGAGTCTCAAAGGGCTGCACGGACCATAGATTATTGCAAACCACAGACTATTATTACACCATGCCAGGATGACCAGGCTGCAATGGATGTCGCAACAATAAGTAATACACAGATATTGTCAACATATAATATAAGTTTTCATATGCTATAGAATAGAAGTGTGTTTTAAGCCAGATTTAAACATTTCCACTGAGGTTGCAGATCGAATCTCAGGGGGCCACAGCACCGGGGCCCAAATGGAGAATGCTCTCGAACCTGCGGATCTCTTCTTGGCTCTTGGGATCACTAGTAGTCCAGAGCGAAGGCTCCGGAGCGGAACATAGGGGAAAATTAAATATGAAAGATATGAAGGAGCACATCCATTCATGATTTTGTATACTACCAACAGTCCCTTATATTTATATCTTAAGCTAATGCAGGTTAGCTAAAATCGGGGGTAATGTGATCAAAACTTTTTTGTCTTAGTTAAAAGCCTCGCTGCAGCATTTTGTACCAGCTAAAGGCTCTTGATTTTGGACTTCGGGAGACCGGAGAGTAGTGCATTACAGTAAACGAGACAGGAAGTAACAAATGTATGAATTATAATCTCCACATCCGACAGAGACAGCATAGGGCCAATTTTAGCAATGATGCAAAGATAGAAAAAAGCTGTTCTGGTAATATACTTAACATGTGTTTAAAAGGACAGATCGGGGTCAAATATGACACCTAAAGTCACGGCATTTTGATGGACCAATAACTAACATTTCGGTCTTTTCAGAGTTAAGGCGCAAGAAGTTGAGTGAAATCCATTCTTTTATCTCAGTGAGGCAGGCCTCCAAATTTCCACAGTTTTGGGCGGCAGATTCCTCCATCGGGAGATATAGTTGATTGTCATCTGCGTAGCAATGGACACTGATATTATACTTGCGAATAATATCACCTAATGGAAGCATGTAAATGCTGAATGAAAAGAAGGGGGCCGAGTACTGATCCCTGTGGAACACCATAGGTAACACTAAAGGGCTGAGATGTCATTTCACCATATGTGAAGTCGATCGGGTCCTTAATCCATACAGTTGTCCAATAAAACAGCAAGATTATTTTTAGAATTATAGTTTGACAATACAGAAGTTATTTGTAAAAAAAAAACAAAAAAACGATTATAAAGTACAGTTTTTTATTTGTTCAACAAACACTTGAGCCTGTAGATTGAGTTTGTTCTTGAGTAATGAATATATATAATTAAATGATTGATTGATGAATAAAGGTGTTTACTTGACGTGTTTTTACTATCGTGGGACGTTGTCATAACTCAACTCCTGCGAAAAACAAGGTATTACTATATTCGTATTTCACCAGAGACTTTTCTTACTTGTATACGATAGCTGTCCTGAAGTTCATTGTCTGAATTTCTTGGCCGCTTCTGTTAAATCGTCAGCCACTGTTTTCGAAAACACTACTAATTTGAGGTCCCATTGTTTAGTACCAACCAAGACAAAGAATTTATTTTTCTGTTGACAGAATACAAAGGAACATTCCTCTGCATCCCAACAAGACCACGTGTGTGTTGGAGCTCGACCAATGCACGCAAAGCTACAATTATATACTCCACTTTAACTGCTGCAAACCAGCACTGCCTGTTTTACCCCCGCCGAGTTTGTCTTGGAGTTAAAAGTTCCCGTCAGAGTGGTCACACAAGGCTTCAGACTAAGGAGAGAGAATGCAGTGAAAAACGGCCACTTGTCAACACATGACTGCATCTGTCTGTCTTCTTTTTTTTTTTTAAACTCACTTCCTTTGTTTACGTATGCCAGGAGCTGTTGTATGTTGGGAACTAGGTCATTCCGATAATAAGATTCATTTTAAACTTTTTGAGATCTGAAACGCAGCACATGGTCCCAGTGGCGGCTTTGCTTTTCACACCTAGGCGTTTGGGAGTCAGTCTTAGTGATGTGTCGTTGGTGTACGAACCGGCTCTATGAGCGAGCTCTTGGAAGTGAAATTTCCCATTTTATTCGAAGGAAAGGTGATGCCGTGCTCGGGGTCTGCTCGGGGAATCGGCAACGTGAACCTAAAGCCTGTCTTTGTAACAATATCTAAGTTAAGCAAGACTGTCCCAGACAGGGGTGTCAAACTCATTTTAAATCGGGGGCCACACGATAGAACAAACATTCTTTCGGGGGCCGGAGTACTATATTAAACAGAAAGAACAAGAGAGATAAAGAAATAAGAGAAAGAGGGAGGGAAAAGGAGAGAGGGTGGGACAAAAAAAGAAAAAGAGAGAGAGGGAGAGCGCGTGAGAACAAAAGATGAAAAGAGAGAGGGGGAAAAGAAAGGGAGAGGAAGAAAGAAATCCGAATAGAAATGGAATGGAGAGAAAAGAGAAAAGAAAGTGCGAAGGGTAGGAAGAGAGAAAGACAAAAGGAAAAAAGAAGTTAGAGCAAAAGAAGTTAAAAAGACACAGAGAGAGAAAGAGACAAAGAGCAACAAAAGGAAAAGAAAAAGAGCGACACAGAGAGTGAAAGAGACAGAGACAGAGTAGTAGAAAAGGGGTGGAAAAAAGAGAGAGAGAGAGAGAGAGAGAGAGAGAGAGAGAAATGAATACAAGTACAGTGTTTTTGTGAGAGGCACCTGGCTTTGGCAACATTAAGTTGACATATTTCAACCTGCAGCTTGTTTTTCTCTTGCGCTTCTCTGAGTGTGGTCTCGCGGGCCGGATTCAATACCTTAGGGCCTGATCTGGCCCGCCGGCCGCCTGTTTGACACCTGTGGTCTAAGAGGAGATAAAGAATAACAATAACAGTTGTATAGTAAAAATTTTGAGATAAAGAATAACAATAACAGTTGTATAGTAAAAAAATTTTGACGTCAGCAAAAGAGAAGCCCGGCCAGGCCCAAATGTAATGACTGAAATTTTAGGAGGTCCCGGATGGACACGCGCTTAAGATCTTACCTATGGGCTAAAACCTTTTACCACTTGCGAAAGACTTGCTTGCTTCATAATTGTCCGACCTCTGTTAACAATGTATAGGTTTTTTGAAAAGTCCGTCACAAATCAACGCAACAATATATTTCCATGTGCAGCTTGTTCACTTTAAATTTAACAGCCGTGGGCGTGATCACTTTGGTTTGTCGAATCGCTCAAGCTTTTTTTTTTACACTTCTGCTACTGCTCTAGCAGCAGGAAAGGGCATTTTGTTTGTAAAAATCATAACTTTGGATAGAAATGAGCTAGAGCTTCCTTTTTGTTTGACATACTCAGATATTTACGGCAGGCCAGATGAAATCATTCAATGGGTCAGATCCGCCCCTGATGTTAGATATACAGGGATGACAAAAGGTATGTATATTTTTCAGAATTTGTTGTCCAAGCGCCCCAACTCCCTCTCCTAATAAAAACACCTCTGACTCCAATTAGTCAGTTCTTCCTACAGGCGTGGGTAGACAGTCTGGGTTACGCTACTCCGAGTATTTAGTTTGAACCCGTCTCCACTTTTAGAAAGTTGTCTCTCATGAAAAACAAACACAAGCCCCCTCCTTGGACGAAACCACAGACAAGGAGCAGGAGGGGATTATGATGCTGCACCGGGCAGGCCTTCCTGTGTCTGTATACATTGATTCAGCCCAACGTAGAAGAGTGGGAAGCTGTGGTCTGCTTCAGACGGGCAGCGCCAAGCCTGTCTCACAGTCACCATAACAGGATATGATCCTAAGAACCACACCGATGACAGCTGCACAGTGTCATTATTTCCCTCAGGTTCTTACCGAAGGGATCGGTGCGCCGGTATTGGTCGCTCTGCCTTGCGTAGAGTTTGACCAATGCCTTTGGAAAACATATCGCCCTGTGGCTCTTTCTTACCAACGTGACAGCAAATGAGGTTATTTTCCCTCTTTCCCCGCCACTGATCCTTATGTAAGTACGTACGCACGTCTGGCTAGGTGAACGTCAAGAACATTAGTAATTGAGGGTCCGTGACTCAACAGATGTTGCAAAAATAGAAATTTATCGAAGAGCTTTTCTGTTTGACCAAAAGGGGCTTTCCACAACAGACTAAACTGGAACAGTTGTCTGTGCTTAGAGCATCACCCGCGTTTAGACGCAAAACCATTTTTGGGTGGCATTTCCCTTTTTGACAGGGTCATTGGCAAAGGAGAATGGAAAACCCAACGGAATCAATCGAGGTGTAGCTTAACTCCCGATGCTAGTGATGTGCTCCCTGGTCCGATTCCCTGAAGCGTCTCCGAGTATTTTAGACGAGTGGTTCATGAACCGCGAGTCGAGGTTTGTGTGTAGCGGCAGTAGCTCAGGAGGTAAAATGCTCATCTTAGGATCAAGAGTTCGCAGGTTCAATTCCCGCCTCTGTGTTATATGTCGAGGTGTCCTTGGGCAAGACACTGAATCCCTCATGCCCCCCGATGAGCAGTTAGTTGCCTTGCATGGCTGACGCTGCTATCGGTTAGTTAGTGTGTGTAAAAGGGAAGGTGTGAAGCACATTGTAAAGCGCTTTGGGAAGTCTTCAGTGACATGCAAAGCGCTATATAAATGCAGACCAATACAATGCAAAGTTCCAAATAAAAGCGGCAAAATAACACTGTGGAAAAAACGTCTGACACTGAATGGGTTACATAAAAATGAATAAGCACTTTATTTTACCTCCTTATTTCACATTTTCACTCTTTGCATAAGCACACACATAAACAAGGTAACGCAAAACTGTCAACCTGATAGCATAATCAAGGAAACCTGTATTGAATCCCCCATGTGTGTGAACATTTGCCTGCAGGGCTTCACTGCTTCATCTGGCTTCATTTTTCCATCATGACCAAACACACAATTGCCACAATCACTCAGTCAATGTGGATTTCAATCCTTTGAAGAATCTATTGTGCTCCAATTTAAGATAAAATAATCCTTTCTTTGTCCCACTATGGGGAAATTTATTTTGTTACAATAGTAAGACAATGAATAATGAATAACAGCTAGGAATATCAACAGTATAAACAAGTAGTTAAAAATATAGAAAATAAAAAAAACAAAATATTTCCAATGGGAGGTGTGCAAAACAGTTAAAGTACAGTGGCCAGTAATGTGCAAACATGCAAAGTCATTTGATTTACTTTCTAATGCATAATTACAAAAATGTGACGCTACATAAAAAAAACTAACATCAAAACAATGTAATGTGGTTCAAAAAGATCTATATGTTTGTGTATGCTGTGTTCAATAAACTAACTGACAAACTTGTCTGTCTAAAACCCCAACTCTGGTCCTGGTTAACACCCATATATATACAAACCTGCTCAATTACCTAACCAGCCACATTTGATTCTCATCATTCACCTGCCATAATAGTTAGAATTTAAAAGTTGTTGTCTATGGTCGCAAGAGAAGTCTTTGATATAGATAGCTCTTACACCGCCCCCTAATTTTTACTCTTAACAATGACTTCATTATCTAGTACCTCTACTCAAGGTCAGAGACAAGAGGTTAAGACATGGACTGTGCTTCAAATACCTTGCTTGTACTGTAATGTGGATCATGAGATGGAATCATGCATTAAAATGAACGCTTAGAGAAAATGGAATTCCTCAAAGTTAAAGAAAGGCTTATGTTTTAGTTGTCTGTTAAAAGGAAAAATAAGTGTCAGCAGAAAAAGAATAGAGAATATGTTTAAAAAATGTATTGAATTCAATATTTTAATATGGTCTGCATTTATATAGCATTTTTAAGTCACTGAAGACCTCCCAAAGCTCTTTACAATGTGCTTCACATTCCTCCTTTCACACAAACACACACACACACACGCACACACACACACACACACACACACACACACACACACACACACACACACACACACACACACACACACACACACACACACACTGCTAGCCAGAGGGAGCCATGTAAATCGCTGACCTTCCAATTGGGGGCATTAACTACTCGCGTAATGTTATTGGTCAAAGCAAACCTAGCAAACAAATTGTTGGTAATTGCTAATAGGCTGCTTTAACAGTAATAGGAGCAAAATGAAAACTAAATTGAATAGGTGAGAATGTCAATTTGGTGATCAGTTAAACACGGGGTGGGCTAACTACAGTGCCCGGGCCACATACAGCCCCGTCAGGCTTTTTCATCCTGGCCATGGAACAAAGGTTTTGATAAAGATACTAAAAAAAAAGAAATGTTGTTTTGGTGCCACTTGTCTTCAGTGCCCCAGAAACAAAAGGTGAGATTGAAGGCCGATGGTACTGTTAAGTACTGTACAAAGTACTGTTACTTCAGAATAAAATCAAGTAGAGGCAAAAAGTGGTTATGGAAATAATTACTTGAGTAAGCGTCTTATTCATTGATTATTTTTTTTAAACCAATTCAATCAGATGCTAAGAAAATGTTCCTAACCCTGCCCATAACTGCCAACTGGTGGTCAAATCTGAATAAGATAAAACAGGTCTCTGACAAAATGAATGTGCCAGAGACAAACAGATGCGTACTAACATGGAGGGGAATTAAGTAACGGCTTCTAAGTAGCCCAATGCAGCCAATAAGAGAATCTACTCAAGTAAAAGAAAAAGAAGAGTGATATAAAAATACTCCCAGGAGTTCAAAATTTCCCAAAACTTACGCAATTAAATGTATTCCTTTCATTTTTAGTTCCTGATTGCCCACCAAAACGTAGCTGGTACTGGTATCTGCCATAGACCTTGTGTCAGGTTGGTTCTGATACATGGTGTTTGCACTCGCCCCTGGTCTAAAACAAGATTTTTTTTACAGCCTATCGACAGATTTTTTAACTTTTTTTTTTTATCCGACATAAAATAAAGTAGTTTGAAGGGCAGACTACTTTAGCTAAGCTGTATGTTTGGATGCCTGTTCCTGGGCCTTGTTGTGTTGGTATTGTGGTCTTTTTTTCTCCCAAAAGCAGACAAATTGAGTGAAAAGCCAGACGTCTGTGGTCAAGCACAGGACATGAGGAGTTGTTTTTCTTTGGCAGGTGCAGTGCTAGGTGGCTCTAAAGCACACTCACGTTTTCAAAACAAGCCTATGTTACAACTCCAGTTCTGACCGTGCAAACCAATGAATTTTCTAGCCCGCCGTAGACGCTCATAAATGCTTTCAATATAGAATCTGCTCACTTAAGTAGGTTTTGTGGATTAATTAAATGCATCTGTTTTGTACACTTTGAGTTGAGATACCACAAAAACTGCAGGAAAGTCTTGAGTCAAGTACTGTAAGACATATTACTCAACAAAACAATATACAGGTAGATGCTAGAGAAAAGCATGCACTGAACACATAATAGAAAAATCTTACCTCACTGGCAGAAAATCTTTCTTATTTTAAGTGTATTTTTTTTCTAATTTCAGGTACTTTACTTTGTTAATTGGTAAAATCAACAATTACCTTTATCATAATAATTGTCACGACTGGAACAAACGGTGGACCCAAATGCGTAACATTTCACCCAATGCTTTATTAAGGGATCGGGAAAGTCAGGGACAGGGGAAAAGACAGCGATCTGGTGCTCCCTGGGCAGGAGGAGCGGGAATCCCTCGCAAACGAAACGTGGTCGGAGATCGGAACAAGTCGGGCAATTGGGACGTGAGACGGAGTGCGGTTGGAGACCCGAACCAGTCGGGTAGCCAGGATGAGCAGGAAGCCAGGGATCGTGCATCGATACAGGAAACAGATTCAGCCATTAATGGGACAGTAGTGTATAATATTTAGTGCCTCCTAGTGGTAAAAAAATACCTTTGATTTGGATAATGGGCAAAAAATACCTGAACTATCATGACAATTTGAATCTCTATTAAAAAAAAATGGAAAAAGATTGAAAAGAATAGAAAAATAGAATGTGCATTTGTTTCGAATAGTGGAATCCCAACCTAAGGTTGCCGTCATATTTTTCTGGCAACTTGCTGCTACGCTGTTTTCTAGGCACTGTTTTCGCTCGCATTAGACAATACAGTGCCATCTGGTGGTCAGATACTACATACTCAGGTTTTTGTATTTTTGGGTGTTCATTGGTTTGTTGAAATAAAAAATAAATTATAATAATTTTGAAAAAAATACACATTTGAAATAGAATTAAAACAAGCAGAGTGACTGCAAATATTTTTATACAATCTTTCAACAGAATGTGTAAAATGTTTCTTTACGTTTAATTTTCACACTTGTACCACGTTGGTGCCGTTATACCAGATGATTCAGTTGGCATCATAAACCCCATGTGGTTACTGGCACAATTTCCCAGCAACTCTGGACACAATCGTCATGAACTCAAATGGATTTATAAATCTCTTCTCGAGCAACAAGGAATGGACTTAACGTTTAAAAAAAAACGGTGCTACCCACTAAGATGCCAGGACAAGTGAGTGTTTGCAAAGTCTGACCTGAGGTGAAGATGTGAGGTCTGAATGGAGAATTTACGATGTTGTTTATAGGCCTAAAACAGGTCTACCGCAGCAGACGGTCGCTTCCTTTGCTCTTAGATTCCAATGTGCCAAGCTGAGAGAGCAAGAGCGCGGAATTTTTTGTCCTCATTACTAGACGCAGATGTCGGAGTAGTGTGACGCAATTTACAGTCTTTGGTATTCTGTAGGATCAACCGCAGTGTCGAGACATTGCAGGGGCAAAAGTACTCATGATGTATTTGCAGTACTGGTGGGTAGGAGTGCAAACACTTGGAGGAATAAAAAACAAACACTGCCTTGAGATCCTTCGAAAACTCAGTTTTTTTTCATGTTAAACTATAAATTAAGTATTTTAAAATAAAAAAAAACTAAATTGGCAGTTTTTTTTTTAAAACTTTTTTTTCCCATCGGAATTACAGGGTTAGGGTTAGTGTTAGGGTTAGGATTAAGATTTTTTCATGATAAATTAAAAATACCAGTATTAGAAAAAAAATATATATAATAAAGACACAAAATTTGAAATTTTTCAATTTTTTTTGTGCATTCGAATTACTGTTAGGGTTAGGTATAGGGTTAGGGTTAGGGTTAGGGTTAGGGTTAGGGTTACGGTTAGGGTTAGGGTTAGGGTTAGGGTTAGGGTTAGGAAGCAATCTTACTTTCTCAAGGTCCCCCCAAAAAATTTTTGGGAGGTCCTTGGGAAACCAAGTTTCTGCACTGGCCATCCAGGAAACTGGAGCGTTTCTCACCTGCGTTCGTTTAGTCCATCTGGGAAAAGAGTGTTAAGTCTTTCTATCCAGTGTCTTTCTGCCCTGCGTCTTTCCCTTTGTGTCCAATTGCTATTTGTTTGCAGGCCCCATATTTCTAAAGCCTGTAGTCCATGTTGAATGAAGTGGGCGACAAGATGTGTATTATTTTGTCTAATGTTTCTAATGTTGTAAATGTGTTGTGCTAATCTACATCTGATAGAATTTCCTGTCTCTCCTATATATTTAATGTCACAGTGTTTACACTTTATGACATATATACAGTTTTCCGTAGTAGGTGTGATTGTTTGTTTAATTAGGTAGTTTGTGTTGGTGACGGTGTTCCTAACTGTGGTGGCTTGTTTGTAGAATGTGGGGCCCTGCGTTTGTGTTATGTTGATTTCCGGTAATTTACTTTTTACTAAGTAGTCTTTTAGGTTTTTGTTTCTTTTAAAGGCTGAGATGATTTTGTAATCTTGGATTATGTCTGTGTTCTGTAGTTTCTGGTTTATATTCTGTCTAATTTTTCTATTAGCATTTTGGCTAAATTCTGAGTAGGTACTTATTAGGGGGATAATTTTCTGTGTGTCCCCTTGCCCTGTGGTTAAAAATGTTTTACGGACTTGCCTGAGGAAAGATCTAGAGTATCCTCTCGGTCTCAGTGCCTTGAACAGGGTTTGAGTAGCCTTTACAAAGTCCGTATTCTGTGAGCAGATTCTGTGGAATCTGAGCAACTGTGATTTTATTAAGCCCCTATAGGTGTGTTTTGGATGTAGGCTGTTTTTGTGTAAGAGCGCATGTGTGTCTGTGTCTTTGAAGAAGGCCTTAGTGTCTAAAGTTTGTGTTTGGGTGAATGAGGGTCCTTTGTAAGTGGTTGTGTCTAGAAAATCTATCTGGTGGTCATTTGTGGAATGTTTGACTGTAATTGTACTATGGTGTGTGTTGAGGGTTTGTATGAATTCGTTGAATTCCTCTATGCTATGTGTCCATGTTCCCCAAATGTCATCCAAGTATCTAAATAATTGGTTGGTAGTTTGTCGCATTTTTCAAAAGCTGTCTTCTCCCAATGTGCCATGTAGATGTTAGCATAGGCAGGTGCAAATTTTAGTGTCTACGTTTAGGGTTAGGGTTAGGGTTAGGGTTAGGGTGTGGATTTTTTTTCCCATGATAAACAATAAATACTTAGACTAGTGTTAGAATTTATTTTTTTTAAAAAGGACACAAAATGTTTTTGTGCCCATTCGAACAACAGAGTTAGGGTTGGGGTTAGGTTTAGTGTTAGGGATAGGGTTAGGGTTAAGTCAAGTCAAGTCAAGTCAAGTCAAGTCAAGTCATCTTTATTTGTATAGCCCTAAATCACGAAGAGTCTCAAAGGGCTTCACAGATTATTACACTATATTACACAGACTATTTTTCAGCCGACGAGAAGAGTAGGTTATTCATATGCTATGGAGTAGAAGTGAGTTTTAAGTTTAGATTTAAACATTTCCACTGAGGTTGCAGATCGGATCTCAGGGGGAAGAGCATTCCACAGCACCGGTGCCCGGATGGAGAACGCTCTCGAACCAGCAGAACACTTCTTTGCTCTTGGGATCACCAGAAGACCGGCACTCTCAGATCGTAGGCTTCGGACCAGGACATAGGGGCAAATCAGATCTGAAAGATAAGAGGGAGCAAGTCCATGTATGATTTTGTACAATACTAAGAGAACCTTGAAGTCACATCTATTGCTAACTGGGAGCCAATGCAGGTTAGCCAAAATCGGTGTTATGTGATCGTACTTTTTTGTCCTAGTTAAAAGCCTCGCTGCGTCAGGTTAGTGTTAGCGTTAGGGTTAGGTTTAAGGTTTTTTCATGATAAACTATAAATAATTAGAACAGTATTAGAAAAAATATACTTAAAAAAGACACGAAATTACAATTTTTTCTTCTATTTTTGGGCCCATTCGAAATATGGGGTTTGGGTTAGGGTTAGGTTTAGGGTTAGGGTAAGGGTTTTTTCATGATAAACTATAAATACTTTGACCGGTATTCGATTTTTTCTTTATAAAAAGACACAATATTATACTATAATATTACTCTAGTCCAGGGGTAACAAAGTGTTGGAGTTATATACATATATTTATCCTACAGTTGACAGTAATATGTTATAAGTGTTCTCAGCCCTTTTTGTATAGTTTTCAGCCTAAAGCTGTTCTTCAAGGCCATGAGTTGTTTTTTTGTTTCTGTATCTTTCCCATTCCAGTGGGTGCACCCTGACCTGTGCATGCCATAACTCAAGTTGTTTTTCTCCAAGAACCTAAATATTAGAAGGGAGGGTTCGGGGACTTGTTCAGAGCGAGCGAGGAGGAGATGTGTAACAGCCTTGTCTCCGCGGCTCTCATGATAATGATTAATAAAATAACCAATTCTAAATGACCGATTCTCTTTGTCTTTTATTTCAGAGCGTTTTATTAAAAATGTTGGGGACTTAAACCTAACACAAAGTCTACTGGACAGTAGGCGAGATAAAAAATTTGATTACAAGAAGAATCTGCTCGAATGCTGAAAATATTTAAAATGTCACATTTAGTCTAGTGCACCTAACTTAACCCAGTGGTAGGTCGTAAGGGCCTGCAAGACCATCTCTGCTGGCCTAAATTGTATTGGAATCATGTGATGTTATTTATATTTGTCAATCACTACTAGTTAAACAATTTCAAACAGTCTACCAGCTTATTTTCATTGCTTCTCCCTTGGTTGCACTGAATCCAGATGTGTGCTTTCATATTCAAGCATTCAACCAATCACATTTCAGCCATTAGTTGTTGCTAGGCTCAGATATCTAACTGGAGGCCTTGACAGAAAAATCCTGAAGGCCGTGTTCCATAAAATTAGTCTTCATAAAAGCTGTTAGCTAATCAGATTCCAAATCCCTTGAGAAATGTCACTGGTTTCACTAACTATGATTGGCTCGGGGGCAGAAATCCAACAAAGTGATCACTAAAACAACCGTTAAACTTGAAGATACATATTTGTACAAACAAGCACATTGTGTTGATTTAATACCAAAAGGTCGGACCGGGCTTGGTGGCGTGGCAGGGTCAACCCAAATCCCCTCTCCTCCGCCTGAGTCGTTACAGATTAAATAGGAAATTCATCACATCACTATTTCAGACTGGAGCTGAAGGCCTAGGTGTGAAATGCATGGCCTGCCTCTGATAAAGAGGCAATCCTCTATTATGAAAAAGAAATACCAGATTGTTTGACTAGCTGTTAACTTGCTAATACTATTACTAATGCTATTTTTGGTGCTAAGGAACGCACCAAATCAGAATCCCTTGTTCTCACTATCGCCCTCAATGATGAGGCAAGAGAATAGCGTGCCTGACATCTGCAGATCTCAGCTCACAGTACTTTACAGAGTACTAATTGTACTCATGATGTTCATAAGAGAGTATAATGTGAAAAATCTGCGAGCCTGGAAAACTGTTAATTTTGAAGACCTTTAACACGGAATAAATATAACCATTTAATATGTTTTTTATTGTATATTCCCATACTTAGAGGTGAGGCATTGAATCACCTGCCTCCCCTGCCTCCCCTGGCTTCAAGAATTACCTTTCTTGAAAAAACAATATATGAAGATCTTCATTTGACAAATCAGTAGCATTATTGCAAGTATGTATACAGTAAAACGTTTTCAGAAAATAAGACACATGATGTGGAAAAGGGAAAATAATACGTTGCTTTCAGAGTTTTTAACAAAATCTGTCTTCATCCTACACAAACTTTCAAGCAATATCCAAGGAGGATAGTTCATATTAGCCAGTCGTCTATGAGCTAGCGCTAAGATAAAAATAAACGACTGCCTCGAATGACTTCTCTTTTTGGAACTTTTGCGGTCGATCGCAACGACTTGTGTAAACTCACACACAAACACACGAGGAAGTCGATCATTTTAGGATTGAGCTGCAGTGCGAATCTGGGACAGTCTAAACGTTTTCTCCTTGAGGTTTGCCAAAAGCAGCAGTGGAGTTATGTAACAACGTCTCTCACACGCTCAAGTTTACTCTGAGCAGCTGGCAGGCTGCGTGCGCTAACACGCATGTTAAAATAAGCTAGCTGGCCTGTGTGAAATGCTGCAAAATATTTGTCACTGGTGCTGAGCTCTGTTTTCAATAATAAATAAAAGAAGAATGTGGTTGGTGTGAAGCAGTCTTACCTAAACTTTTACAGTAGGAAGTCCTTTTAACATTTATGTAATGATAAAAAATAACTTTTTAATCAGGGGTGGGCAACTATTTGGAGTCGCGGGCAACAATGGGTTAAAAATGTGTCCCGAAGGGCCGATCTTGGAGATCAATCCAATTGTTTCGTTTATGAATAAATGTACATGCAGATATAGATAGATAGATAGATAGATAGATAGATAGATAGATACTTTATTCATCATTCATTTATATCTACACTTTTAATTTTTTAGATTTGTTTTTAAGTAAGGCAGCACGGCGGAGCTGTGGTTAGCGCGTGAGCGGCACAGTTCTGAGGTCATGAAATAGAACCTTCTGTGTGGAGTTTGCATGTTCTCCCCGTGCTTGTGTGGGTTTACTCCGGGCACTCCGGTTTCCTCCCAAATTCCAAAATCATGCATTTCAGGTTAATTGGCAGGTCCAAATTGTCCCTAGGTGTGAATGAGCGAATGAGTTGTCTGTCCCCGTGTGCCCTGCGATTGGCTGGCAACCAGTTCAGGGTGTCCCCTGCCCACTGCCCGGAGATGGCTGAGATGGGCTCCAGCCCCCCCGCGATCCTAATGAGGATAAGCGGTACGGCTGATGAGATGATATATATATATATATATATATATATATATATATATATATATATATATATATATATATATATATATATATATATATATATACATATATATGTATATGTGTGTGTGTTCTATATAAATATGTGTGTGTGTGTGTGTGTAGTATTTTTGTCGTGATATTTCTGCAGTAGTATTTTTGTAGTTTTTTGGGAATATTTTTGTTCCTTTTCCACATAATGTTTGTAATATATCTTTAGTATAGTTGTAGTTTTGTGTGTATATATATATATATATATATATATATATATATATATATATATATATATATATATATATATATATATTTTATATATATAGACACAACAATAGTGCTGGTGGAAAACATCGAAGCGCACAGGGAGCGCAGTTGCATTCCGGACGCTAACGTGTAGCCACCCGAAGCTACCCGGAGCAATCCGGCTTCAGTGCCGCTATACAGAGACACGAAAGCCTGGGGGAATCGGAGAGGAGGCGGACTCGCTAACACGAGGTGGTGTATCCCTGGACACAACAAAAGATTTCCATCTGCCGCAGGGATGTCGAACTTTTGGACTAGCGTGTGACGTCATCCACTCCGCAACAAGCACCCCTAGGGCATCATGTTAATCTGTTAATAAACAACGGGGTAGACTGCTGGAAGTGTGAATTTCCCTATGGGGATGAATAAAGTATCTATCTATCTAATAATAATGATAATAATAATATATAATATACTGTATACTGTCATCATGATTTGCCCATTGCCCTTTATATATATATATATATATATATATATATATATATATATATATATATATATATATATATATATATATATATATATATATACATACATATACATATACATATACATATAGAGAGAGGGACACATAATAATAATAATAATATATATATATTGTCATGATTTGCCCATTGCCCTAACCTCTGCCCATTCGTTTAGCCCCAGCTGCTACTTGTTTCCTGATTGGTTCCCCTCCTATTTAAACACATCATTCTCATTCACTCCTGGTCAGCGAACCTCCGCACATGCATGGCAAGCACGTTTTTACTCTGGCTCCCGTCTGTTCTGTTCTGTTCTGTTCTGCTCTGCTCTGCTCTGTTCTGTTCTGTTCTGTTCTGTTCTGTTCTGCTCTGCTCTGCTCTGTTCTGTTCTGTCCTGTTCTGTTCTGTTCTGTTCTGTTCTGTTCCGTTCCGTTCCGTTCCGTCCTGTTTCCTGCTCATCTGTCCCTGGCTTCCCAATCGTCTCTGGTTACCTAACTTGATTCCGTCCCCCGACCACGCTCCGATCCCCCGTCCCAACTGCCCGACTTGTTTCCATCCTCCGACCATGCTCCGATCTCCCGTCCAAGCTGCCCGACTTGTTTCTGTCCTCCGACCACGCCCTGATCTCTAGGGCTTCCTGCTTCTCCTGCCCAGCGAGCACTGGATCGCTGTCATTTGTTTCCCTGCGCCAGACTCTCCCGATTCCTCAATGAAGCTTGGTGTGAAATGTTACACTGTCTGTTCTGGTTCCGACACAGACGGACAGTAATTTGAAATAAAAGCAAACTTTACTTTGTTTACATGAAACACATTATCCCTGAAAAACACCGGAAATATAAATTAAACTATTTACAGATGTTACAGATGTCTAAAAAAAAGATACAGATCGCTACTTCGCGGTTCCACGTTCGCGGGTTCAGAGCTTCACGGGACTAAAAAATAATAATAATAAAATAAAATAATTTTAAAAATTAAAAAATAAAACTTTTATTTATATTTTTTAAGCATTTTTGAAGGGGCGTCGCTACTTTGTGGTTCCACGTTCGCGGGCTCAGAGCTTTGCAGTTCTAAAAAATAATAATAATAAAATAAAATAATTAAAAAAAAAATGTTTTTTAAAAGATTGAAAATAATCTAAACAAAAAAAAAAACATTTCTTTTTTAAGCATTTTTTAAAGGGCGTGGCGTCGCTACTTTGCGGATTTTCACTTTTTGCTTGTGGTTTTGGTCCCCATTAACCGTGATAACCGAGGGATTACTGTATACCTTTTATATACTAAAAACATTTAACGATAACAACATTGTATCCTTGGAAAAAAAACATAAATATTGACCAATCAATGGGGAGTCGGCTCCTGTCGTTCACTTCCAAGAGCTGGCTCATAGATTCTGTTTGTTCACAAATGGCCCATCACTTCAGGCCACCCTTGAAGGCTGAGGTGTGACAAGAGCAGCTCGCCACCAGTGTATACAGTATATATTTTCCCTTTACTAGACTCTATATTAAACGAATAAAACATACACAAGATCACATAGTACATTTTACAACAAACATCACAGAAAGGTAGTCTTGGCTTGGAATACTATTGTGTCATTTTAAGAGAGCAAGAATTAGTTCATTTTATTTTGGGTCATGGGACTGTTAACTAATGTTTTTTGTTTGTTTTTTGACATAATCTGCCTCTATTTGTTTATAGTAATTATATATAGATAGAACATCACATATTACTACAAAATAAGAAAACAAAAAATGTCATAAGCCAAGGGTGTCCCAACTTTTCAGAAAGCCGGACAGATTTAGTAAGCTGAAAATGTGTGAGGGGGCGACTATTCAGCCTGGCATTCTTTGAACATCCATCCATCCATTATCTGCACTGCTATCTTCGGGCAGTGGGCAGGGGACACCCTGAACTGGTTGCCAGCCAGTCGCAGGGCACACGGAGACAGACAACCATCCACTCACTCATTCACACCTAAGGACAGTTTGGACCGGGCAATTCACCTGACATGCATGTCATTGGAATGTGGGCGGAAAACCGGAGTGCCCGGAGGAAACCCTTGCAAGCACAGGGACAACATGAAAACTCCACACAGGAGGTTCGATCTTATGACTTCAGAACTGTGGCGCACACGCGCTAACCGCTGTGCTGCATAGTGATACTTACAATTTCAGTACAAATAGTTGTAGGTTCAGGTATCAGTATTGTCACATGCGCCTGCCCATCAGTGCAGAGGTCCGGCGCATTTCTGAAGAGCAGGATTACGCTTTACACTGAAAAACGACGACAAGATGATGAAAGTGCTGTATCTGAGTGTGATAAGGTGGCTTCTCCTGTTACTGGTAACCGTGGATACTACTATCTGTTTCATGTGGGGGACCAAACCCCTAAACCCCCAAAAAATTGCCTTGAGAAGGAGAGGTGCCGGCAGGCTGTCTTTGCCCAAGACACACCGCAGGAAGTGTTGCCCCTACGACCCAGGTGGTTAAGGGATCTGTGACCCAAGAGTGTCGAGAGACGGTAATAACAATAGTGCAATGTTTGTCAATGAAAAGAGTGGTGAATCGTAAGAACAGTGCAATCAAGAAAAGTGCAATAACATTTAGCAGCAACAAAAAAACATGTTTTCACAGACTCGTGCGCATATTTAGGTGGTGATGGCCCTTGTGAAGAAGCTGTCTCTGAGCTCTTTATACTTCTTTAGAGGGATGTATAGCGCCTACAAGAAGGATACAGGTCAAAGACTTGGTGGCCGGGGTGTGAAGTGTCTACAGCGTTGATGGCTCTGCTACAGTATCATAAGCCCGCAATATAAAATTTCAGTGTATATATGTGTCTCATATCATCTCATCTCATTAGCTGCACTGCTTATCCTCAGTAGGGTCGCGGGGGTGCTGGAGCCCATCCCAGCAATCATCGGGCAGTGGGCAGGGGACACCCTGAACTGGTTGCCAGCCAATCGCAGGGCACACAGGGACAGACAACTCGCTCGCTCATTCACACCTAGGGACAATTTGGACCGGCCAATCCACCTGAAATGCATGTCTTTAGAACGTGGGAGGGAACCGGAGTGCCCGGAAGAAACATACGCAAGCACGGGGAGAACATACAAACTCCGCACAGTAAGTCCGGTAGCTGGATTTGAACCCACACAGGAGGTTCCCAAGACCTTACCACTGCGCCGGCATGCTGCCCGTGTATATATGTATGCATATTGAAATCTTCTTTATTGTCATACCAGCGTCTGAAACTCATAACAAAAAGTTACCGGACACCAGGGCCAAAAAGTTGCCTGCCCCATTTTTCACAATTTGAAACGCAATAAGATGACTAATCACAAAAAAAGAAAAAATAATTGTTGCAAAGTATTAAGGATTGATAATCATAATATATTACAGAACAACACTTTAGAATTAAGTTTATTATAAATCTACTTTTAACATTCATTGCATGGATATGACATCGCTGTTTTCCATTTGCCATCAATATGTACCTGTATTTACCTATCTTCATTCATGCGATGTTTGCGTTGCGTCATCCGCTACAAGCCACGTGAACTACACTTCCACGATGCTTTTTATGTACTGTACATTTACGTTTTGTAGCGTCACCAATTTTGTTAGCTTCTTTTGAATATTTCATCTGGGGCTGGGGTTTTTGGCTTCTTTCCTAACTACTTCTCCATTTTTCTTGTGTTCTCTGTGCGCCTACTTTGGAAAATGATATGCAAATGCACGACCTTATAACTCTCGGGAAAGTCCGGAAGCACGAAGTTATTCGATGCAGGCTTCGGATTGGCTGCCAAGTATGCAAATTGCCAAACGAACTGAAATTACAAAATTTCCGAACCGAATGAAGATTTCAAAATCGGAATAAAGCAAACATTTGATTAGAAAAAAAATAAAAATTGAAAACTTAAAATAAAAACGAAAGATTTTTTTTTCTTCTTGAAAAAGTTATCGGCCACCAAGGCAGAGACTTTGTGTGAGTTGTACGCCCGACGTAAAAGATGCTCGCCCCGGCTGTCCGGGCAGACGTTACTTCAGACACTGGTCATAATATGTGCGGTACGCATGAAAGTGAGGAGCATGCAAGCAATAAACTTATAGAGCACAATAAATAGACGAGAGCAAGCATTTGAATGTTTGTTCTGGAGGGAACCAAAGTAGGTTGCAGGACATTCCCGCCGTGAATGAGGTTGTAATGTGATCTCTCTTCATTGCTTCCACACTCCAAACTCCAGTGCCAGCCAACTTCCATAGAAAAACTACAAACCCAATAAACTCCAAGCTTATTTATTTTTTCTCCCAGCTTGTCATATTGTGAAAATAGTTTACAGCCTGGAAGCTTAAGTGATGCTGACAGATGTGTGAGTTAATGTCAACAAGGTCCATTGTTTGCCATTCTTTCCTGAAATAGTTGGATTCATTTACTGCATAAAATAAGGGATGAGACGTTAAGGCTTTTCATACTATACATTTACTCTCACCATTGACCTAAATTTCCCGTCGTAAACAAAGTCCTGTGTGAGTAAAAAATGCTTTTTTTTATAGTTAGAATAGTAGCTTGTATTTGTGATCATATTTAAGTGTTAGATTTTTTTAGGCTAGCGAGTGAGAGTGTCTGTTTTGTGACAGACTCGACCGTGTGGTCACCGAGACAATTTTGTGTTATCATGAAAAGGTCACACGTTTATTTATCGAATTAGTTGTCCAAAACCTGTGTTCTTTTGCCCATATGAATCTCTTCCTTTTGTTGTCTAGTTTCAGATGGGGCTTTTTTCGCCATTCTGCCTTGAAGGACAGCATCTCTGAGCTGCTTCTTCACTGTAGATGATGGTGTTTTACGGGTTCTACTATTTAACGAAGCTGCTAATTGAGGACCAATTTCTCAAACTATAGACCAGTAGTTTTTAACCTTGTTGGAGCTTTCAAACCTCATTAGTTTCTTATGTGCATTTACTGAAACCTACTCTCGCGTGAAGTAAAATAAATATTTTCAAAAAATTCAAGGCATATAGTTATTCTATTAGTCCAAAAAATGAACCGTGCCGAAGAAAACCACCATAGTTCATACAGAAATGCAAATCAGTGTGACTTCTGCTGTTGCCTTTGAGAGAACAGTTCAGTTATGCGTGGCACCATGTTATTTTCACAGCAAAATCTGTTACTATTCATTGTTTTTATGTCCAGCATCCCCGAAAATGATTGCTTACTAAGATATGTTTTAACAAATGGTATGAAAAAAAAAATAACTCATGGGCTTTCTTGTCAGTAACTGGATACTCTTCCTTTTGACACCAGGACATTGAGATCATTGCTGTTCTGAAGAGTTGGTTTTCGAATTCGGTTCTGCTGAATATCAATGATTTCGCCAAGATATTCACCAGTGACTTCTGCCGTCTCACCCATGCTGGTTACGAGTCTCGTGCAAGAAAGTATGTCAAAAGACTTTGCAAGCTTATCTAACTGCATGGCAATTGCTTGTTTCAGTTCCATGGGTATAGAAATCTCACCAATTCCAGACACATCTTCAATCTTACTTACACAACTGTCAAGGAGGGGAAAGTTTGCTGACTTATATCAAACAAATTTGTCCAACCACTTTGAAGGAAACAGTAATGATATTTGACAGGATTTGAGATCAAAGCAGTAAATGGATGAGAACCAGAAAGAAAGGAATGTGTGTATTGATCTGTTGTCCAAAACTTGATCAATTTGACAGCAATTGTCAAGTCAAGTCAAGTCACATTTATTTATATAGCCCTTAATCACCAAAATGTCTCAAAGGACTGCACAGGATTACAATGACACAATTACCTGATCTTAAACCAACATGCGGGCAAGGAACAACTCAAAACCTCAGCGTGAGGAAAAAGAGAAACCTTGAGAAGGGACCTCACAAGTGGTAATCCCCCTTTCAGGATGACCAGGGTGAATTACATTTAGCATTACAGTACACAAACATAGTAAACACTAGGTAACATATTGAAAATTTGTCCGGAAAGTGCATGACAGCAACGACGCCCCCAGCCTGTAAATTAGTCCAGAAAGTCTATGACGGCCACGACGCAGCTTCCCATCTCTGCCAGTTGGTAAATGCAGGCGTTGTTTATAAGGTGTGCTTATATGTGGCTTGGCGGCAGAGACTGAACTGAACCCCTGAACCTGACTCGATGAACCTCTAGGATGTGAACAAACCAAGGTTAAGAATCTCTGCTATACTCTAATTCACTTGTTCTCGTGCTAGGCTGTGCAGCAAAGCCACCCAATTTTCTACTCTTGATAGGGACTCTTTGTGCTGTTCTCTTAAAAGAGTACACGTCGTTGTAGATTTTCAGTTTTTCTGCAATTTCTCGCATGGAATAGCTTTCACTTCTTAGAACTAGAATACTGTCGGGTTTCATTTGAATATTTTTTTCCTGGCCATTCTGAAAGTGATGCTCCAGAAACTCGACGAGCTCAAATGAAGCTCAGTAGTATAGCTTGTCTAACCAGTTAAACTGTAACCAGTTGTTTTAACCTCATTGCTAATAATCCATTAGCCTTGTAATGCAATTAGAAGACAAAATTTTAACACTGTGGAGTGCTAGTAGCTCGAAATGGACCCCCTTTACACCTATGTAGATATTGAATATTTGTATGGTGTATTTCTGATTAGTTCAATGTTATCTTCATTGAAATCCAACCCGGTAATCTTCCATCAAAAACAAGTACATTTCTAAGAGACCCCAAACTTTAACAGCAGTGTATGTGATGAAAAGAGGGAAGTAAAGCCCCTTCCCCCCGAGGCACCTTATAGGGGTGACTTGGCTCACCAGTGTTTTGCTCATGTTAAGTCCATCATCTGTTATTACTGATAAGGGGCCTTAACACTTGCCGCATGAAAGGAATCAATGGTGTATACCAGGAAATGTTTTTGTTTTCATGTTTTTTCTCCGCTGCCCCAATTACAAAATGTTGAGTACCCCAATAAGTGGCATATAATATTAAAAACGAGACCCTGAAAACATTGAATCTAAAATATTTCAGATACACAAGCAGTCCTGTTTATTTTTTTGGTTGTAGACTTGACATCGGTCAGGTGTGGAGTCACTTCAGGGTAGCAAGTAGCCCCTTATTTTATCCACTCTGCATCAGTCAACTATATCGAGAACATTTGGCGTCATAGAGGCGTAATATGTATCAAGTCTGGGGAAGATAAGACGCTCTCTAAGATACAGTGGATAAGGCCTGCACATCTCATTAGATGTGACGAAAGAACTCAAAAACTCGTGACTCGACTTATCACTTGCAGAAAGTGCAGGTTGGCCACTGATAGTGGGCATCACATTACACAAGATGAACAGAATGGGTACAATTTTGAAAATACCCAGTGATGTATACATGCAGTTTTATTTCACATACCACACAAATCAATCACAACCACAAAGTTGGTTTGAGGATCATTTATTGATGTATGCATCTATCCTCCAACTATATCCATCCACTCTGTGGAGTGTAGGCTGTAAAAAGCAATAAATACGCTTGATATAAAGTCATGCCAGCATTTGATGCCGCCAGTTACATTTTTTTTGGAAGTTAAAAAAAATAAAGCAGTCAGCTGAATAAGCTGCCAGGAAGAAACTTAAGGCGAGCAGGGCTTCAAGCAGGCTGAATATGGACTCCTTTTAGCTGATCAAATGACCTGGGGGGAAAAAAGAAAGCAGATGTTTACTTGCACAGAAAATAAACTCTTTTAATCTATATGTAATAGACTTCTTTTTTACCTTTGTTAAAGAGAATGTTGGATATTATTGAGGATGTCCCCATAGACAAAGTTGAACAGTTGTTCCTTTGACTTGGTTCCATCTAGCTGCACTATAGGACAAAAGACAAAACAAAAACTTCATGTTAGATTCAATGTCACATCAGTATTTTTTTTCTCCCCATAACATGGCAAGCAGCCACTTACCAACATCAACGCCTGTCCTCTCCATGATGTTCTTGTGTTTCAAGTACATGGGCCAGACATGGCCATCAAAAAGGCCGGGGGGGTCTGGCACCGTGTAGTTTCTTGAACTGAATGAACAAATACATGAATCATTAGTGATGTGTAAAAACAGCATGTGAATTCTAAATCGGAACTGAAATCAGGCCAAATTTGCTATAAATCTCTAAATCAACCTATTATGCTCTTAACACAGGCATTAAGACACCTTTTGAACTTGGCAAAATGTGTGAATATATATATATATATATATATATATATATAGTTCAATAAAATGGCTAAATATGTAAATGTCATATTCAAGAGCTTGAATAGGACTTGATACAAATTACTATTGCAGAAATACTTACTAAACTTGGTTCCTAGAAGGGTGGGCATCTATTAGGGTCATGGGCTGCATAGGGTTAAAACATTGGCCAAGGGGCCTATCCTGAAACCGCATCCTTTTTTAACTTATGAAGATAGACTGTATATAAATTTTGATTGTTTCCATACCAATCTAAGCAAAAATAATACTAGTTCCCCATTTTAGCCACTAAATTTTACACTTAGTTTTATGGTATTACTGTAGTAGTACTTTTAATATTTTTGTAGAATCACTGTAGTACATTTTTAATATTCGTGCAGATGTGTTTATGTAGGATTCCCGTTGTAATATTTATGTACTACTGTAAAAGTATATTTATAATATTTTGCAATTTTTTTGGTCCCGGTTTTTGAGCACTACATGTTTAGATTCAGTTGTGTATCATTTTTTGTTGTAGACACAAAGAGACAAAATTGACACCCCAAAAAACAAAAACTTGATTTGCTATGATGTTTATATTGTCAGTATATTTTGACCATTTGCATTTAACAGGCTAGGCGAAAATGCCCCATGGGCCAAGGGTCGTAGTTTGCCCAACCCCGGTCCTAGATCGATATAAGTTTTTTTTAATTGTTCAAGAATAATTAGAGATAAATACTGTGCATAAAATGTATCAATATGAAAATTTCAGAAAAATGTTGAGTATTTGTTATATAGTTTCATAAAAAAAAGGAAATATGCACCAACTACATGTTTATTAATAACAATACAAAAAAACGTGCTATTAGAACTTCAAGAAGTATCACAAGAAAATTCATCATTGAATGGAGACCAGTCTAGAAACTTACCACCTCCTCTTTTTGCATTCTTCATAGGGGATGGAAATAAAGAACCGCTGGTTCAGAACGTCGATCAAAGGTCTGTAAAGGAGTGAATTAAAAAAATAAATAAAAATAGTCTTTCGGGACAGGAATGGCGGGGAGGTTTGCAAACTTACTGGTAAGTATAAAGCAGGAAGCCTTCCACAATGAGGATGTGAGTCTCCTCATCCTGGACGGATTTGGGTAGAATCTCCTCATCCAGGGTGTTGACTCCGTGAGACTTTTCAAACTTGACTGGGTTCTCTAGCCATGCGTAGATGGTGCTCATCATGGCGTCCATGTCCAAAGCAGTAATGACTAGAGATGGAAATGTGGGCGAGAATGAAAAACAAAAACGTGCAGTGCACAAACAAGTGACAGAAGAGATGACACAGATCCTTCCATACAAAACACAGGCTTACCATCATACTGCTTAAAGCCATCTTCAACTTCAATCTGATCTTGGGGCTGAAACATACATTGATAAAGATGTACCAAGGTACATATACTAATGCTACACACTAAATGGAAGGCTCTAGAACAGGGGTATCCTACAAGGGGTCTGTGGTCACCATAAAGCCCCCTTAGAGCACTAGAGTACCCTGCGGACTGGTTCTGAAAAAGGATCACCAGTGATAGTTAAAGGAAATCTGATTTCTAACTGCCATGAGAAATCATAGACATGAGCATAGTCTTTAAAATCAATATTTTACGGTTAAAATAAGCACAACCACTACTTCTAATAATTGCAACTTGGTACATAAGATTTTGACAATGTAATAACAAAAGTCGCCATCTTAGAAAAATGCATTCCAAACTGGTAGCACTTTGTGTAGATCAGTAATAAAAAAATAAATGTTGCTCGTGGGTTAAAAAAGGTTGGTGACCCCTGTTCTAGGACAAAATATAATCTAAACATTCGAGTTGTGTAACATCCTACTATGTAAATAGCTCACGATTGGAAGTCGGGGTTGGGGTGGGGGGGGCAAATCCTAAAAAAACGTTGAAACTCACCTTGAAGAAGTCATCTTGGTGTACCACACAGCAGTTTGGTAGGTTCTTGATAAGTCGGTTGGTGAGCGTTGTTTTACCTCCATTTGTTACACTGGAAGCAATAGAGAAAAAAAGTGGTTGTTAACCGAATCAGAATGAAAGATTATTTGTGGCTTTTTATTTAGGGGCAGCCCCCACCAAAAACAATTGATTAACAAAAGAAAACACAATTTGCACGAAATAAAGCTGCGAAACACAATAATACTTTAACATATCCAAAGGGAGTAACCTGAAGCTTTTAATTGCCTACCCCATTTTATTTATTTTAACTTGCGGGGAAGATATTCATAATCATATACAGAACCTCACCCAACAACATAAAATTTTGAAAAGCAGAAACACCAAAGATAACCCTTGCTATTAAGCTTTAGCAAATGTAAAATACTTTTAGTATATAATTTTCTTATTTATGTAAATAAAAGGGACATTTTTTAAGAAAGTCAACAACTAAATGATTTCATAAAGGAATACCTTTTGGGGTGGGACAATGGTTTCTTGATTTATATTGATGTTTTGGAAGGATATTAGTTCTTGAATTTATGGATACCCCTTGATATGAATGTACTCTTTCGAGAAACCTTGAATATTTTTGGGTGAGTCAGTGCTTAGTTGCATTGTATGCTTATAATGGCGATTCGAGTGTCAGATCTTCGAATTCTAACATCGAGTTTATTAACAATTTCCATGTTCCATACACGCAGGTAGGCATATTCCAAATAGCTTTCTTCTGTAAACGAAGTAACGATTCTATAGTGCATTTCCCCAAATCTCTCAACTTGAATAGGGCAAAATTATGAACATTTGTTGGAAGAATTAATTTCCTGTTCTTAAAGAATTTGGGATTGGCTCGTCTATAAAAAGGTAAGACTATTATTTAAAAAAAAATATATATATTTACATACATCTCAGCAGACTACATTAGCATTAGCTCGCCCGTAGAACAGGTGACCGAAACGCGATTTTAATCCTAGGAAATCACAATAACACCAAAATGGGAATATCATCTAACGTGATAACACAAAGATCAAACCGAGGTTCCTTACAGGACACACACGAGGAGAACATGGATGTCAAGGACGCACCTCCTCCCACGTGTCTCGGCCTAGCAGCCGGGCTAACGCTCCCCACCCCCGGCTAGCATTTAGCCAGCCAACCGCGCGCGCTCCATTCATTCATTCATTCGTGTGACTCACCCGCCAATGCCGATGATGTACTTCATGATTGCCGCTGGTGCTTTGGTAGAACGAATAAAAGCCAAGAAGTCAAAAACGCCAATAGACAGGTGCTAAGTGATCGGACGGAAGAAAGCTTAAAAAGAGAAGGTTGCAGGAAACGTCAACTACTTGAGACATCCATGGTCAATTTGGAGTTTGAGTGTGTAAGGTCAGCGAGACGTCGCTCGGACGCGGTCTTCCACCGAGAGAGGACTGTGGGCTGCGCAACACTTGTACACATACAATAAGGGCCACGCTATTGGCTATTTATCAGCTCGACTACAGGGAGCAAGGCCAATTGGAAGCTTCTGCAAAACCGCAGACACGCCCTTCTTTACAAGCACACGTCTGAAGCGTGTTGTGATGTTTTGTTGGAACAAAACGCGTTTATAAGGCGACTCTTGGGAGCGCGTTACAGAAGTCGAGTCAAATCGCATTTACTTGTATAGCCCTGAGCTACACCGACTTAATTTAAAAAGTAATTGCGTTACTCCCCATTTATTGACACCAAAAATTAGAGCAGCACACTGAAAGTAACTAGTTACAAATTACCAACGGATGAAAGCAACAAAAACAATCTAAGGTGCTGCTTAAGAGTCGAAAGAGCAGTCTCCTTTTAGTGAGTTGAGCCAATTTGTTGATTTAATTATCAGTTTAGTTAAGGGTCTTTTTCGGTCAACGTTGCCGCATTGAGTAAAAAGTGTAGCCAACTTTCATATGATTTTCGTGGCATATATGTTGCAATATTTCTGTAGTAGTATTTTTGTAGTATTTCTGTCGTAATATTTCTGCAGTACTGTATTATTTTTGTATAATATTATTTTGATAGTTTTATTTTTAAAGTATTTTTGTAGTATTTCTACACTAGTATTTTGTAGTATTTATGTAGCATGAGTGAAATTTTATCTTTGAAGCATTTTTGTAGTATTTCTTATGTAGTATTTCTTTTGTAATATTTCTGTAATAGTATTTTTGTACTATTTGTGTCACAGCATTTATGCAATAGTAATTTGTATCATAGTATTACTGTTGTATTTTCAAAGTAATTCTGTAGTTTTTTTGTATTATGTCTGCAATAGTATTTTTGCAGTATTTCCATATATTTTTATAGTATATCTGTAGTAATTCTTTCGCAGTATTTATCAAGTATTTTCATCATGATATTTCGGCATTATTATTTTTGTAGAATTTCTGTCTGTAGTATTTTTCTATTATAATATTACTGTCATGGTATTTTTGAAGAATTTCCATTTTAGTACTTTTGTAGTATATATATGTAGTATTTTTGTAGTAGTGCTTTGTGATATTCCTGTATTCATATTACTGTAGTATTTTTGTTTTAATATTTGAATAGTAGTTTTTTTGTATAGTAGTATCACTGTAGGGGTATTTTTGTATTATTTTTATAGTGTTTTTTTCTTTTCTGAATGGAATCAAAATAATATATTTACATCCCTGTTCTTAAGCACTAAATTTGATATTTAGTTTATAAAAATACTACAAAATAACTGTTAGTGTCTCTGTGATGGTATTTTCATTGTAGACACACAAAAGGACAACGGGAAAAAAGTTGGCAACAAAAAAACTTTTTGGTAGTACTCTATGTACTATTATATATTATAGTTAAGATAGTTTGATCATTTTCGTTTGGTGGGCTGGATGAAAAAGCCCATCACCCGTGGGCCCTAGTTTGCCCACCCCTGCTTTATGCGAACATAAATGTTGGCAAAATAATAGCAACAGCCAATTAGTATCCCTTCCATACAAGCATCTTTACTGACTGCGTTACCATAACAATGCATTCTCCGTTTCTTGAGGACGAATCACACCAATGTGAAAATATCCATAATGACGATGTGACACAGCTTATAAAATTACTGGATGAACAGTCATATATACAGTACATGTTAAAAAAAATATTGTCAGGCACTAGAGAGAATGTACTGCTCTTATCACTTTTGTATTTTGTGTGATCATATTTATGTAACATGTTTGAAAATTGTTTAAAATATTAATATGAGATGTGTTTGACTTTTTACTGGTGCTGTACTTATTTATAATTGTATTCGATCTGCAACCTCAGTGGAAATGTTTAAATCTAAACTTAAAACTCACTTCTACTCCATTGCATACGAATAACCTACTCCTCTTGTCGGTTGAAAATAGTTTGTGTAATATAGTGTAACAATCTGTGAAGCCCTTTGAGACTCTTCGTGATTTAGGGCTATACAAATAAAAATGACTTGACTTGACTATTTATAAACTAGACAATTCCCGCAGCAATTGTAAGAGTTGTGATTGATCTGGCAGATGTTGGTAGAGAACCGGTAGCGCTGAGTTGTTAGCATTATGAGTTAGCATAAAGTTTTTAACTCAGAGAGATGTATTTGTCATTTTTAACTTGGATCTGTGGGGGGACTCAGAACATTTGGGCTAAAAGCCCACACTGCAGAGACCAAACCGCTCATTCGCAAAAAATATAAATCAAAAAGCTAGATTGAGCTTTGCTGATGAGCATGTTGTGTGGACGGAGGAGAACTGGTCCAGAGTTATCTTCAGTGAAAAGAGCAACTGCATTTTATTTGGGTCTGATGGGAAGCATTAGGTTCGGCAACAGATTGGAGAAAGACTTAACCCAAAGGGTGCAAAATAGTCAGTAAAAGGCGGAGGAAGAAATGTCATGGTTTGAGGCATGTTTTCTGCAGCAGCTACATGGTCGAGTAAATGCAAATGTGTATCAGAACCTTCTTCAACAGTAAAAGGTTCGTACTTGCGTTCATCATCCAATCAGCCTACAGTCTTCATGCAGGACAACGAACCATGCCATGTCAGGCAGCAACACGTATTTCCTTGAAGGTGAAAACATTGAATTAATGGAATGGCCTGCCCAGAGTCCTGGTCTCAACCCAATAGAGAACTTTTGGAAAATCCTTTGTGATAAAGTTATGGTCAAGAAAACCCGCTACAATCAGCAAACTGTGGAGAAGGCTGGAAGAAAAATGGACCAAAATCACACCAGAGCAGTGAGAGAGACAAGTGCTATCCTGTGGCCTCACATGTGCTCAGGTTATTCACAGCAGAGGTTGCACACTTCTTACTAATTGCTGACTGTAGTAACCTTCATCATCATGACGAAAACAGCCTAAATTGTGTTTTTATTTTATTAATTAATTACAATTCAAAGTTTTGAGTATATATATATATATATATATATATATATATATTTGTATTACAACTGTTTCAGAACAAAAGTTAAGGCAGTCAAAATCTTTCTCACCGGGGTATTATTGATCGTATGTCTTATAATCAAGTGCGCCTTATCGTCCAAAAAATATGGTACAATATTTTGAAAATAAAATCAGGAGTGCAAATAAAATGAAATGACAAATTAGATCAAATTTTACAATGTAGGTATAATCTTACGACACACTAAAATCATTATTATATACAGTAGTTAAAATGGGAAGACAGTATCGGTCTTAAGACAATACCATCAATCGGATTTCATGTACTGTTAAGTATCGATGTAATTATTAATCGGATCGTTCCGCCAACAGCAAGTCCGAGACATGAGATAAGGATTCATCCCTAAATTGGGCTTATTTGTAGCTCAGGATGCATCAAGCAAGGGAAATCCTCTGTTTATTTTCATGATTGCGTATCCTTGACAGTGAGTAAGGGGTACTAAGTGAGGTAGGCGACTTGATTTGAGAAGTGGTGCGCATCTTTAAACTTTACTAAGCTTAAATTGTGGAACATGCCATCACCATCACCCACAATTAGCACCCACGGACCTAACAGCCTTAGTGCAACATACAAAGTAGATAGATAGATACTTTATTCATCCCCGAAGGGAAATTCACATTTCCAGCAGCATCCCTGAGCTGAGAACAATACAATAATAAAGCAAAAAGAATACAATATACAAATACCCAGTGTGACGTGCAAATGCCCACTGTAGCGTGTTATATAGAATAACTAAATAGTGCTACACAGAATACATATTGCAATAAGATTCGGTAATATGCAATGTAGGTGGTGTGGTTTACTGTGGGCTTTTACTCTGCCGGGTAGAGTTAAAGAGCCTCATGGCATGAGGAAGAAAAGAGTCTGTCCGTAGTACAAAAACAGTGACAGCAGTCTGTCGCTGAAACTGCTCTTCTGTCTGGAGATAATGCTGTGTAGTGGATGCGATGGATTGTCCATGATTGACCGCAGCTTTTCCAGTGCCCGTCTCTCAGCTACTGTTGTTAGGCTTTCCAGCTCTTTGCCCACAACAGAGCTCGCTTTCCTAGCCAGTTTATTGAGACGAGAGGCATCCTTCTTCTTGACGCTCCCTCCCCAACACGCTGTCGCATAGAAGAGGGCGCTTGTCACAACTGTCTCATAGAATATTTTCAGGAGCTTTTTGCAGATTTTGAAGGAGGCCAGCCTTCTGAGGAAGTAAAGTCGGCTTTGCCCTTTCCTACATAGAGCTTCTGTGTTGGCAGTCCAGTCCACAACAAGTAACACAACACAGCCATTTCTCAATCGATTATAAACATTCTAGGAAAAAACACAGACATGGGAACAAAACACAAGTACATGGAAATTTGTGAAATGTAAGGACAATTGCTTGGAATAATTTCTACTCTGCTCACATCATTCACATTGAATCAATACTTCCATTTGTTGTGACCAATCAATTATACATACCCGACTTAAGAGTCACGTTTGTTTGTATGTATCATTCATTCATTTATTATCTGCATCGCAAAACACCCATCCAACCATTATCTGCATTGCTTATCCTCAGTAAGGACGCGGGTGTGCTGGAGCCCATCCCAGCTATCATCGGGCAGTGGGCAGGGGACACCCTGACCTGGTTGCCAGCCAGTCACAGGGCACACAGAGACAGACAGTTCACTCGCTCATTCACACTTTGGGACAACTTGGACCGGACAATCAACCTGACATGCATGTTTTTGAAATATGGGAGGAAACTGAGTGCCCGGAGAAAATCCACGCAAGCACGGGGAGAACATGCAAACTCCACACAGGAAGGTTCGATCTCATGACCTCAGAACTGTGCCGCACATGCGCGAACCACTACCCTGCTGTGCTGCTTTGTTTGTGTAGTCCTCAATAAAAAAAAGTGTCTAAGGGCTGCCCAGACCACCATTATAACACCCCCGATCTAAAACGCGTCTGAGAGCAAGGAAAAAAAAAGAAAAAAAACTCAGCATGGGGAAAATGAGGAAATTTTAAAAAGGGGTCAAATGCAAATACATTGTAGCTACTTCATAATAAAATAGAGGTGTGACAAAATAATTGACCACAAAAGTAAAAGAAAACCATTTACTTCAGTTTTAAAACAAATATATTAAAAAAATAAATAAATTGAGCCTCTAAAACTGCACAACTAAACATTGGGAACTGTCAATTGATGTGAGAGGCCAACCATCAAGCAAACAGGACAGTTTAGAACTTCATTTCACTGGAACGAAAATTATTAGTTCTAACAGTATTTATTTTTTAAGTTTGAAGGTAAGTAGGCTTTACAGCAACTTCTCATTGAATACGCTATGCTATGATCTCAAGTTTTGAGGTTACATCACAAGTGGCACATACTTGAGAGATATTACAGGTGCTATTGACTGACTTGAAAGGCTGTACATTGAGTTCAATCATCATTCTGTGCTCCTTGCGGTACACATTTCTCCTCAGACATCCATTTCTCACATGTCATAATCATCCTTTAAACAGCTAAACTGTGTTTTATAGAAGATTAAACTTGAGAATTAAATATTAAGTTTGAGAGTGTGATTATATCTTAAAGCACAACATAATGTTCTGCTTAGCTCTAGAAGCAAACAGTACACTTGAATTCTTAGAAAACATATCCATCCGTTGCAGTTGTGTCACATACTGTGCTGACAAGTAGCAGATAAAAGCAAACCCGTACGTTCGACATAATCACGAGGGGATGCGTGACATTAGTGCAGTTACCTAACCTTACACAATCAAACACATAGATGATGGCCTATCTTCTGGAAGCATCAATTTTATAGAGTCACCCTGTCACACACATGGAAAATTCTTAGAAATACTGCACCGTGAATAACAATAGTTGTCACTTGACCACCCCACAAAGCTTGAGAGGATATGCAATTTTACTCAGCTTCATTTTGACTTCCTTCATATGGCTACAAAGGACACACATTTTCTTTGATCTGATTGCCATCTAGTGGACATTTAGACACATCAATTTCAGATGGTCTCCCCTTTGACGCAGAAAACACAGTAGACCTAACCCTTAATACAGGGGAGGGCAACTATTTTCAAATTTATGAATACATATACATGCAGAAATATACATGTTATATTTCTTTATTTAAATCGATTTGTTAAAGGACATTGGTTTTGAAACCCTCACAAAGCAAAATCATATATTAGGTCCCTGTTTTAAGCACTAAATTTGATATTTATTTTTGTAGCATTTCTGCAGTTGGATTTTTGTAGAATTTCTGTAGTATTTTCGTATTATCAATGTTGTTTTGTTTATTTTCATAGCAATATTTCTGTAATATTTCCGTCGTAGATTTTTTTGTATATCTGGAATTTATGAAGTGTAACTGTTGATATATTTTTTTGCGGTATTTCTGTCATGTTATTTCTGTAGTAGTACTTTAGTATTATAGTATTACTGTAATTGTATTTTGTAATATTCATGCAGTAGTGTTTTTAGTATTCAAATAGTAGTGTTTTTGTAGTATTACTGTAATAAAATTGTTGTAGTGATTCTGTCATATTTCTGTAGTAATATTTGTAGTATTTTTCTATTTTCATATAACTGTAGTGGTGTTTTTGTAGTATTACTGTAGAAGTATTCCCATTGTAATATTTCGGTCGTATTTCTTGAGTATTTTATAGTGTAATTGAAGTATTTTCAGTCTACTTTTTGTCGAATTATTGAAGTATTTCCATGGTGTTATTTTTTAGCATTTGTGAAGTATTTTTATATAGCATTTTTGTAGTGTTTTTAGTATGTTTGAAATATTAGTGCTGTAATTGTACTTTAGTGTTTTTGTCATAATATTTTCAGAATAGTGTTTTAGTATTGTAGTATTTTTATAGTATTTCTAGTTTCTTTGCTTTTCAGAATGAAAACAAAATAATATATAAGTCCCTGTTTTAAGCACTATATATGATATTTAGTTTTGTAGCAATTTTCTTTTGAAATTTCTGTTGTAGACATACACATACCTGTCTACCTAGATAGATAGATAGATAGATAGATACTTTATTCATCCCCGAAGGGAAATTCACTTTTCCAGCAGCATCCCTAAGCTGAGAACAATCGAAAATAACTGAGAACAATCTGTACGTTTTTGCCGTACAAAGTAAGTTAATTATGCATGTTAAGACGTGTACGACGTACAAGAAAATCGGTACGGAAAAACGCAAATTTGTCAATTATGAGCACCATCCGGTAAACACCGACTATCACGAAACGGCAAATCAATCAAGTCTAACGAGTTCGCCGCAGTAGCCTCTATCTAAGTATCGTTTTTTTCGTTGCAAACGAAGCGAGCTGTTTGATGCTACTGTACGCATGCGTCTGCCGCCTAGGGATTTCCTATCACGCATCATTTCGAATAAAAAAATATGGTGTAAGATTATTTAGTATTTTTTAAAGGAAAATACGACAGTTTGTACGGGCATGGAGCCGTGGAGGTTAACAGGTATGCATACAAAGGGACAATATGGACAAAGTTGGCAGCAAAAATACACATTTTTTATTAATACTTCTTTATTTACTATTATGTATACATTGTAACTTTATGCTGACGATTTTCGTTAGGCGGGCCAGATGAAAATCCTACTTTAATGTCCCGCCCGTGTACGGAACATAATAATTAAGCAGTATTATGCAATGGTAGTTGTCTGTGACATGTTTTTAACATGAGTCGCTCTCAATCTGAAAAAAAAACAAAAAAAAACCAACAACCGATAATTACGCAACAGATAAAGCCATCAATTTAAGGTTTCAATATGCCTTATCTCACAGTCACATTGACGCTATCAACATTTTAGTGCTTTGTGCAACAAATGACGTCAAGAATAGGCAAGCAAGTGCTGCGTTTAGTATTATATAGGTTAAGACGTGTAAAGCCATATATCTCCAGCAGAGGGCCGCCTTGTATTTATTAGGACCTCATATGGTTGGTTAAAAAAATCATAACAAGCTACACTGTATAAAAAAACAAAACAAAAACAACAACAAAAAAAACCTCACAATAAAGCTTTTTGTTTAAGATTTTGCTCTGGCAGACTGCGTGGCATGCTTTCCCTGCAGTTTTGTGATCCAGGAGGTGTAATCTTTAACTATTCTTATATGTACGAAATTCATGAAAAAGTATATTTTAAAAGATCGATTCAATTGGCTGTCACATCTAAATATTAGTCTCCAATCTAATGTTTTCAGTGTTATAGCTTTTAGCACACTCAGCATGAGGAAGCCTTCAGAGGAAAAGACAATATCATTGAGTCACCTTGTGAACCTCCGGCAGCCCAGAGGCAGGAATCCAACAGAGATTATATACTGCAGAGCTGCACTTGACTGTGCACACATTGATGTATTCTTTTTTGTTGGTAAATGAGTCCATGCATAAGTGCTACCATTGATGGTAAATCATGTCAGGGTAAAACACAATTCTTCTGCAGTGTGTTTACAATGTTAGAATATTGTCTGTCTATCCACAAACACAAACTTGATTAATGTTCAATGATTATACTTGACCTTGCAGAGCACTGCCAATATTGAATGTCACTTTTGGTTGCAGTACTTATCAATATATGTGAGAGTTTCTAATATTTGGTTGCGTAATCTTGTTTATGTGCGTGAAGCATTGCAGCAGGGGTCAGGAACTTATGGTTCAGGAGCCAGATATGGCTCTTTTTATAGAGATAAAGTAGGGGCTGTAGTAATCTCTGTGACTTTCCGATTTAAATGGATGCAATAGGGAACAATTAACTGAAATCTAATACACATTGCGATGTGACGTAGTGCGATTGTGTAATTGCAAGACACAGTTTTTTGTCAAGGATTTATAGTTCCATATTGGTGTACCCCCCGTTTGTTATTTAAGTGATGAAGTGTTTGGCCAACCAGAAGCAAGTTTTAACAAGAATAGCCAATAAAGGCAAGGCAAAGTTTGCAAAGAGCATGCAATGCCATCCAACCACCAACCTTTGATAGTTATGGGTGAATCTTAAGACAAAATGTTTATTCATTTTGAAAATTTTGTAGACTAGACCACTATTTTAACAAGATTAGAGTGCTATCTATTGCATTTTATAAATTGGTAGGTACCTCCAGTTAGTGAGGAATCAAAAAGTAAAGAATGATCAGTAGACAGCAACCCTTAAATAGCTTGCCAGAAGAGGGCGCTGTTTTCTTGAGGTCAAAGCATGTCACTATAATTGAGTACTCCAACAGACACAAAAAAAAACTAACTCATAAAATGTACGGTACTTTTCTTTTAAAATCAGAGATCGAATCGAAATTGCAATATTGGTGTGATCATGCGTTCCCAGTGGGCAAAGTTAACGCAACACAGTAAACGTTTGTCGTGAGTTGTTTTCAAACACTACCCTGAACCAAGACAAATGTAATATCACCCATACTGACTTGGTCTGAAATCTAGGTGTTATAATTGATCCTAATCTGTCGTTTCAGTCACACGTGAAAAATATTACTAGAATAGCTTTCTACCACCTCCGTAATATTGCGAAGATTCGTTCGATGCTGTCCCAATCATATGCAGTGGTTTTAATTTATGCGTTTATTACTTCTCGGCTTGATTACTGTAATGTATTGCTTTCTGGTCTCCCGATGTCTAGCATCAAAAGTTTGCAGCTGGTTCAGAATACAGCAGCTAGATTTGTGACTAAGACCAAAAGGTTTGAGCATATTACTCCTGTATTGGCCAACTTGCACTGGCTCCAAGTCCACTTAAGATGCGACTTTAATGTTCTCTTATTAACATATAAATGTTTGCATGCACCCTCTTATCTCTCTGATTTGATTTCCCCCTATGTTCCTGCATGGAGTCTACGCTCAGAAAATGCCGGTCTACTGGTGATTCCGAGAGCCAAGAAGTCTGCAGGCTTGAGAGCGTTCTCCATTCGGGCCCCGTTGGTATGGAATGCCCTGCCTCCGGAGATGAGATCTGCAACCTCGATGGAAGTTTTTAAATCAAGGCTTAAGACACACTTCTATTCCAAAGCTTATGATTGATGCCCACCTCATATTCTGTATCGTCTTGTCTTTTTCCGACTGCCTGCCTGGTGGTGATACGAAGGAGAAGGATGATTTGAGATGAGTCGGCGGACCAGCGTTTGACATGAAGCATGCGAACGCCCGCATGGACCAGCTGGCAGAGATGGGAAGCTGCGTCGTGGCCGTCATAGACTTTCTGGACTAGTTTACAGCCTGGGGGTGTCGCTGCTGTCATGCACTTTCCGGACAAATTTTCAACATGTTACCTAGTGTTTACTATGTCTGTGTACTGTAATGCTAAATGTAATTCACCCTGGTCATCCTGAAAGGGGGATACCACTTGTGAGGTCCCTTCTCAAGGTTTCTCTTTTTCCTCACGCTGAGGTTTTGAGTTGTTCCTTGCCCGAATGTTGGTTTAAGATCAGGTAATTGTGTCATTGTAATCCTTTGCAGTCCTTTGAGACATTTTTGTGATTAAGGGCTACATAAATAAATTTGACTTGACTTCAATATTGGGAACAGTTTAAAATACAGTTTACTCTCTCTGTTACACCCAACATACCCCATTTTTGATATACGCTTCTAAGGAATCCTTTTATGGAAGCTCTTCAAACAATGTATGTTCACTGTTGAGAGACACTTCATGATGAAACCCCACAGAACAAATTGTAAACACCTGAAAATGCAAGCCAAGCACCCAGAGCAACTGCATTGGGTGTAATAGTCGGCGGATCTCTGCACACACTGCGCGATCCTCTAAACACATCCGAACCCCTTCTCGTTTGCAGTATTTTGCGATATTTTTACCAAAGAATTCTGCTAGCAAATTGTTTGAAAACCATTATTTACGACAAAAATGATGGTCAAAATGAGTGTCAACGATTTTAAGTGACTGCTGAGAGAGAAAAATCTAAGTGGTTCATCTATCGATATGGCAGGCTCTGGCATTATTATTATTATTTGAGATAAAATGTGCTGAAGAATTAACTTTTTTCTGGAATGCAGGGTTTGGTGGTTTTGTTGAATTTTGTCTTAAAATAAATGGTGTGCGAGAACCCCTGAAAAAAAAGAAAAAAAGAAAAAGAAAAATGGTTTTATGGCTCTTTGAGTCATCAAGGTTCTCAACCCCTGTCTTGCAGGAATCAGAATAACAGTTATCAGGCTACATCCTGCACTTATATTATTTACGTATACCTGTCAGAATATATTGTGGATGCTGTGCATTCGCAAAGCTTAAAGTGAAATGAAGGGGGAAGCTCTGGTAAATAACACAGTTTAATGCAGTGTAAGCACATGTCACGATAGGCTCTCTTCTCTAAACAACACTACAATGTGATGATGCAGCCAAAAGCTGAACAACCTATGTAGTAACACAGTAACGGTAATTTTGCGTCCGTTTTTGTTTTGTTTTCTTTAATAATGCAATCACTACTTTTAACAATGGATACAATTATGTTTTGCTTACATTTCTATACATCATTTTTCATTAGTGAAAATTTAGTAAGATGCCCCAGGTCCAAACTGATTACACAAATCATTATTTAATATTAAGACCATCCCAAAGATGAAAGTTTATCTTGGTGTCATCAGACTACAGGTTTTGGGGTTCCAGGATGACAATGCTCATTTATGTGTGCTTTTTCTTAGTATTTTTAATTTTTATTTCCTCATTTTTATTTGTATTAGGTTTCTCTAGACAAGAGAATGTGTGGCAATTGGTATAAACATTGATTGCTCCAACCCAATAGGACTTGCTTGAATTGAAATCCGTCCTGCTAAACCTTCATACGTTCTTAGCTACCTAGTTGCAGTTTCAGCGTGTTTGCAGACTTTCTAGCCGAATTAATCGTCAAGAAGAGCAATTATTCATCTTTTCAGATCCAGAACAGGAATTCTGAAGTGAATGAAACCCTTGGCTCAAAGTCCCTGAGACACTACTGGCTCGTGACCCCTGCATGGTAGAGAGTTGATTAGATCAAGGTACTGTATCTCTAAATTTACAGTAGGTATTAAGTCCAGGGTATGTCAAAGCCCAAAATAGGAACTGTCACAATTTAAAAGTCACTGTGTGTGTGTGTGTGCACCCTACCTAACTGGGTAGTACCCAAAAGGTCAAATGTACCCAGTGGGGCCTGACAGCCCACCACTGACAAAACATCCTCTTTGAATAAAATCTCAACAGATCAGCAATCATGCCAACGAGCTCTTTGCTCCACTTGCCGATGGAAAAACCACATCCAATGCAATGATCTATAAAACCACCATCACCAGACATTTTAGTACCTGCGTACGTCTCCATTAAAGTTCTAAAAAGTTGTACCGATGTATGCATAACTTAAAGAACAATCTGGATCTGTAGGTTTCCATTAAAGATTGAAATTGATTTTGTCTCACGATTACTCAAAAATTGCGTGTGGTTGAGTAGAGAATTAAAGTGAAAAAGCAGAAGGCGGCTGCCACGGACAACAAATCATACTGTAGAAGAGGAAGCTAAACATGAACAAGAACAACAGACCTTGCACTGATCGGTGAGAAGATTTTTCTCTTCTTTACCTTTTTTTCCAAATCCCCCGAAGAAGATGAAGGTACCATTTGATCTTTGCAATGAAAAATCAATATTTTGTCAGCACAATACAGCTATGGTCTTGATTTGAAAAACAAGTGCAACAGGAATACTAGTACATACAAAACATACACATATTGTATTACCAGATTTAAGGTGTTATCAATGTTGAATTAAGTCTTCCAACAAAATATTACTGGTCGTCTAAATTTAATAAGTTCCTACAAACCTGATTTATCTGACTGGATTGCATGAGGGTTAAAAACAAAAGGGGGAGGAGGGTATGGGGGGTTCCATTGTGTTTGTGTGAAAAAGTTCATCTCAACAAGCACTTCATGAGAGCTTAAAAGCGTCTTTTTTTGCAATATTTGAACATTTATGAATCTTGCGTTTGTATAATCATCTTACTTTTTCACAAATTGCATTTTCGGGAAAAATTTGAAGGAAATACAAACATAAACCTATAATTTTTTTCACGTAATTTTATTGTAGTTTAGCAAATCATAGAAAATTGATATTATTTTTTCTTTGAAGTGAATTTTGCCCACTTTTACTAAAATCTCGGCTATTTATGTTGCCTAAATAAAACGGGATTCTTTTGCCATATGTTCCGGTCCAGAGCCTTTGCTCTGAAAATGCTGGTCTACTAGTGATCCCAAGAGCCAAGAAGAGATCCGCAAGTTCGAGAACGTTCTCCATTCGGGCCCTAGTGTTGTGGAATGCTCTTCCCCCTGAGATTTGATCTGCAACCTCAGTGGAAATGTTTAAATCTAGGCATAAAACACGCTTCTATTCTACAGCATGGTTCGGGTTCGCGCCCCGGCCGAGTCATTCCTAAGACTTAAAAAGTGGTCGGCGGCGCCCTCTGTTGGCTGCGGCTGCATCGGCTCGCTACAACGGGTCAGGTGCAATCGACATTTCGTTCTGTGTACATTGTTACACAGAATGACAATACAAGGAAATTATTATTATTATTATTATGAATAACCTATATTTTATGTTGACAATATCTGTGCATTATTTATGATTGCAACATCCATTGCAGCCTGGTCATCCTGGAAGGGGGATTACCTCATGTGCGGTCCCTTCTCAAGGTTTCTTCATTTTCCTCATGTTGAGGTTTTTGAGTTTTTCCTTGCCCTCATGTAGGTTTTAGATCGGATGGTGTAATAATAGTCTGTGGTTTGCAATAGTCTCTGAGTGACAAATCCATATGTCCACCCCTACCAGAAGCCAAAAATAACAAAGACGAACAGGAAACTCAGGACCGTCCGACTACAGAATAGAACAATGCCTAGTGTCTTTTGTGAGGTAAAGTGGTCCGCTGCTGTGAAAGCTCCACACATTTACATAAAATCACAAACTCATCCTGCAGAGTGAGGAGCATGTTTGGTTACTGAACAAAAACTTGTAAATCCATTGTCACAATGGGAACACAGCCAATGAGAGACATCTAACTATGGCCCGCGGGCCGTATAAGGGCTGCAAACAGATTTAATTTCAGCCCACAAGACCATGCTGTGAGAAGCATAAGAAAAAAAACGATCCGCTTCTAGTTGAACAATGACTGCTGGATGCTGCCAAGGCATACAATAAAACACTTTTGAAATAGCCCTATTTCACTGAGTGTTTTGATGCAAAGTATCATAATTTGTGCTTAAAAAGGGAGATATTACTTTTCTACAACACTAAATTATTTTGTTAATTTGAAAATGAATATAATAATTTTATTATTCTGTATTTTTTTAAACAATTTGCATAAAATTGTCCTTTTATAAACAAATGGACAACTTAACACAAATTGTGACGATAAATGCAAACGAGAAAAAAAACGGGATTTGCTTATGTTATCTATTTTTCTCATGTATTGCCTAAGTATCGGATTTAAGACTCCCTATTGGCATATACAAATAATTTAATAAATTAAACTGCTATTTATTTTTTACCTCCGGCCCAGGCCCTGTGCAATTTTTTTTCAAACAAATGGGGCCCGCGGCTGAAAACCCCCTGCTTTATTTGCATTGCCGACTTTATTTTCAAAATATTGTGCAATTGGAATGTATTTGATCTCTCTAGTTGATATTTTTATTTTCATTACAGTTAAAGTATATATCAAACAGTTATTTCTCTTGTCGATCTTGTTTTCTACATTCTTTGACATTTGTCTCTGGTACCATGAATTAAAATAGCGTGATAATGATATAAAAGTGTGCATTATGAACGAGTAGATACAGAACTGCTGCCCACTCTAACTACACTGATTTTTATCCAAAACCACAACCTCAAACACCCGATTCAATTTGGGAAATCTCACAATAGCCCCTTCCCACTTTAAAACACTTTTCATCGGATCAATACAATTCACGTAGGTCACCCTTTTTGACTTCAAAACCTTTATTTCATTCTTCTTAAGGTGAGAGATTTTCATGCCCGGTAGATTTTTGATTAATGAAATAGCACATTTCAGTGCCAAAAATGTAAATCGTAGGGGTGGAGGGTTTAATTAGTCAATTATCATGACATTTCCAAGCAAAATGTATCGGTATCGGGTTAGTATCGATCGATACCCTCCCGTATTTACTTGAATCGGGTCGATACCAAAATTCCCAGTATCGCCCACTCTTAGATTCAGCTTTAACGGAGGGATTATTCAAACTCCGCAGACAAGTCGACGGAGCGCCAAGGGAAGGGCGAGAGAGAAAGAGAGAAAGCCAGAGGGACGGCCATGAGAGGGGGAGGGAAGGGAACTGTGCGGGAGAGAAGGAATCATGGCGGCACCGCTTGGACGGGACACTCTACCTGATCACTGGTCCTACGGAGTTTGTCGGGATGGCCGCGTGTTTTTTATCAAGTGAGATACTTTTTTTGGTAGTTACTAGGCTGTTTTGTTCTTGCTGGAATACTCACTGCAAGGTATGTTCTTACATCGTGGATTAAAGTTAACAGGTGTCTTTCCTCCAGTGACAAAACTTGCGGTACCACTTGGCTTCACCCTCGAACTGGCGAACCTGTTAATTCCGGACACATGATACGTTCAGGTACTCCACAGATCGTCCGAATCACGGAATGCGCGCGGAGATTTGCGGGACGTCTTGCAGCAGTTTTCATTTGATTTGCTGTCCTGTTCCAGATTTGCCGAGAGGATGGGAAGAAGGGTTCACGGACGAAGGAGCGAGCTACTTCATCAAGTGAGTGGCTCGTTGTTGTATTGGTCGAAACGGTCTAGCGTTTGTATTTAAGTGTTGAAAGCGTGTGTAGTTCACGCACGTCCGGAATGCCACACTTGTCAGCAATGCCTGATGCCGCAAACACGTTGTCTCCCATTCATTTCGAGTTGAGATACCAGTTAGGAGTGCCACTGGGTTGGTGACAAATATAATTGCTGCTTGGAGTGTGAGAAAAAATAGCAGGCTAAGCAGAACAGGAAGAAAGAAATTAATATTCTCCTCACGTGCTTCATGCAGGACCTGTACTCTCTCGATTAGGCAGGTGTGTGTGTGTGAGTGTGAAAGAGTGAGAGAGATAGACTAAAGATTGCAGGAGAGAGGTGTGACCTTGTGGTGACAGAGATGTATAACATGATTGCATTATTGAAGTGCGGAGGACAAATTTTTCCCAAAGTCACAAACTCTGGCTTGATTTGTTTTGGCCCTTTTTCCAATTGAAGTGCTGATAGTCAGCAACATCTCCAAGGGACTCCTGTCCTTTACAGCTTGAGGAAGTAAACATTCCCTCTCACTTTACAGCAAGGGTGTAATAAAGCAAATATTAACGATTTTTATGCGATATGCTTGATCCACATATACCCAAATAGGTAGCATGAACTCTGACATTTTGACTATGACTGTGTTTACAGACACCTTTACAGCCTACGTAATCACTAGGATGCGTGCACATCATTTAACCCAAAACAGCTGGAGTAGCAATATGAGTTTGAAAGGAGCGAGAGAAGATTTGCATATTGAAATGCGATTTGAGCGCGGCAGTTTACCAAAAAATAAATGCCAAGCTCTCGTTTGTACAGATGCACAAATCGAAATTTCAAGCAACACATTTTTTTGCAATTCCCAGAGGAAACATGCTTTTGAAAAGCATCCTGTGGCTGTAGCCATCAGAATAACTGACTTTACCGAGTACATTATTAGCCATGTCTGTGTTTGCTTTGTCTATTTCATATCTAGTAGTTATTGTGGTTGATCTGGTTTATATTAACTTGATTGCCAAACACCTTAGTAAGTGTAAGTAGGATAAGTTTCGGGGAAATGCATTTGCTACCTATGCTTACTGTAGACCAGGGGTTGGGAACCTGTGGCTCGTAAGCCATGTATGGCTCTTTTTACGAGTATTTTCATATGACTCAGCGACAAAATTGACACCAAGCAAATTTTCTCCATGTCGTTCCAAATTTGCATGAGTGAAACTTGTTGAAGTGCACGCAAAGCCCAAACAATGCTGAATGTGAATGTTACTGTCCAGTGTATATAGCACACATATTAACTGAAGTTTACAGTCAAGATGTCACACCCCAAAATTCTTTTACGGCTGTACATCACTAAGGAATCCTTTTGTATGGAAGCTCATTAAACAATCCATGGTCACTGTTGAGACACTTTATGATAAAAATCCACAGAACAAACTGTAAATACCGCAAAATGTCAGCAGACCACCGAGAGCAATTTGATTGTAGGGGTGGGCGGCGCTATGCACAGAGCGCAAGCACTTCGTCTTGTCTCAAGTCAAGTCAAGTCATTTTTATTTGTGTAGCCCTAAATTACGAAGAGTCTCAAAGGGCTTCACAGATTATTACACTATATTACACAGACTATTTTTCAGCCAACGAGAAGAGTAGGTTATTCATATGCTAGATAGATATGTAGATGGATAGATAGATAGATAGATACTTTATTCATCCCCGAAGGGAAATTCACATATGGAGTAGAAGTGAGTTTTGGCATCTGCGCCGAAGGTAAATACGTCGGGATTCTCGTTTGCAGAATTTTGTGACGTTTTTACACTTTGCTCGTAACTTGAAACCATTTGGCAAAAATGATGGTCAAAATGAGCCTTAACACTCATAAGTAAATGGTGGAGGCAAACAAATTTTAAGTGGTGCAAACAGGACACAGGCTCTGGCATTACTATTTTTTTCATGGATTTTATCAAAACATCAAACGTCACGCAGCAAAATAAAATGCGCTAAAGATCAAGCTGATTTTCTGGGGAGAGGGATTAGCGGTTTTGTTTTAAAGTTGTCCTTAAACATATGGTGGGGCTCTTTCCCCCAAAAATTCAAAATATTTTGCATTTGTCACAAAACCCACACAAGTTTTGTGGCTCTTTGAGTCAAAAAGGTTCCTGACCCTTGCTATGGACTGTACCTTTGGTTCTCCTAGTGCTAGCTAGTTGATCTTTTATAATAATAATTGTAACAATTAAATTATTGACATTATCGGTAATGTTCACTTTATATGATATACATTTACTTTGAATAATACATTGTTATATTGTTAATGATTCTTAAATAACATTGTTAAAAATGATTATTATTGATTAACTGGCGTTATGAGTAGTATTGATCCCACCAACACAAACTATGTATAAAGGTTGGTGCAAGTAAATGACAGTCAATTCTTCTAAAGTTTAATCTACGTGTGAACTAAGCTACTCTAAATTTTAACTTGTCATCTGGGCCACCTTTTTCGTCCGTTTAACTTACTGTCAGAAACGAGTATTTTAGCCCTTACCCAGCTTGGACCGGCGTTGTATACAAGCAGTGTTCTCGTTTGCCCGCGTCCCTGCGTCCTAGACGCATCATTTTTGCTGGGGACGCACAGTGTCGTATCAACGTGCGTCCCCGGGACGCAACTTTTTTGACACAAAATTGTCATTATTACCCGATTATTTTTTTAACAAAGAGTTACCGCACTCCAAACTTTTCGTCAGGCAGATCCGCCATTGTTGTTTTGGTCTCGCGGTTCGAGTTTTCGTCTGCACGCCGATCTCGTCCAACGAGATCTTGTTGCTTCGAGATTACGTCATTGTTTTGGTGGTTGTCGTCGATTTAAGGTGAAAATCAACACAAAATTGGTCATTTCTTCAGTGTCAGTAATAAGTCAAAACATAATGCAGAAAGTGATAACAACGGCAATAATTCCGGCTCGAAAAAACGGTGGAGAAATTCTTCAGAAGATCGCGAAGGCAAGGAAAACACATGCGTTGAAGCGAACGATTCGATGAAAGAAAATAAAAGAATACTATGAGCAAGAAAAGGACTTTTCTGACTAAATGGACTAAATTATATTCCTGGTTACGCTATGAGGAGGATGATAATGGAGGCATGTACATGTTCTGTGATGCCCGTGTACTCAGCGTGACAAAAAAACTGGACTGCATAAATCATTTTGCAATACGAACTTTCAGAAAAGCACATTGGATCGGCACAACGACAATGAAAACCACAAATTAGCTATGGAAATTCTGTTGCTGCAGAAAGAGAGAGGCAAGTATGAACGGATACGACATCAAAAAAAAGACTTGGCCATGTTTTCACTGCTAAAGATAGTTAAGTGGATGGCAGTATTTTGTATAATGTACAATATTGTGAACTGAAAAATCTGAAGCGATAATTGCTTTGTATTACCAATTAACTGTGATGATTAAAACTGAATGAAAATATAGATTTATATAATTATTTCCGCAATATTATTTTGTATAATTTACAATATTGTTGTGAACTGAAAAATATTGAAGAGATAACTGATTTGTATTACCAATAAACTGTGATGATTAAAACTGAATGAATATATAGATTTATATTACATGTTTGTCGCCGATTTACAATTGCAACCTCGATAACCCTAAGTTTTGGGGACCCATAGATCTCTGTTGGGACCCATAGATTTTTGAGCATGCAAGTCCCCGGGACCCATCACTTTTCAGTGGTAAAATGAACACTGTACAAGTCTAAAATGTCATACACAAAAGCCTTTCTGTTTTTCTGGCTTTTTTTCTAAATGTTTCCTTCTTTTTTTTCTCTTCCTTTTGTTTCTTTTTTTCTCAGCTTTTCACTACTTTTTCATTTTGGTATTTTTTTCTTTTTTGTTCTATTCCCCCCTTCCTTTAAGTCATTTTGTGCATAATTTTACTTAATATTTCGTCGTGTTGGGATTAAAGAAGCAAAAACAACCTGAAGAGCCGTTTAGGACCCTTTTTAGTGAGCCGAGCCGAAGAAGCTGGTTCTCGACATACTCTACTAACTTTACTCAACTTCGTTCGACTTCAAAATACCGCATTTAGGACACAACGTCAGGGGAACCCGTGTATTTTTACCTTCATGCACTGTAACTTTGACTTAAGTCGCTTCTTATTTTTGTGCGCTGGCTAGATTTTCTTGTGCGCCGAGAATGTGCGAACAGTGCGCAATTGCGCACGCTCGCATCTTAGAGGGAACACTGTCTATGTGTACTCTGTGATTGATTGGCAATCAGTCTAAGGTGTCCCTGCACATGGCCCAATGTCAGCTGGAATTGGCTCCAGCACCCCCACGACCCTAGTGAGGATAAGCGGTTCAGAGAAATAAACAAATGACCAAAACTGGTCAAGAAAAAAAACTCCCGATAGGCTACAGTAGCTAGGTCCAAGGAAATTCATCGGCTGACAATAGAAACTCAGTGAGGATATTTTGAGAGGCTGTTGCCGTTGATTGATCGCCTCACTCATTGATTGATGGTCGCCACTGATCTGCATCACATGATGCAAGAATTCTGTTTTTGACGCTTGCGGCGTATTGCACTACAGGATGTGTTATTGGAATGATGATAACCTGTTTTTTTTTAATGATCAGGTGGCACAAAGGCACAAAACCTCAAAAATAGAATGAAAAAAAAATCTGACAACATACTAATTTTTTAACTTATGAGTGTTGCTGAGACGCTTAATATCGAAAGTAGGTTAATGTTGCAGTTGAGGTATATCATTATTAGGTTGAAAACTGCAGCACTGTAGTTGGTCTGGGTTCGAAATGGTTTCCGAAATAATTTTAAAAACTTTTATGTGCAGATGAGAGTCAGTATTTAGGACCTTTAAATAACGATACATACTCATGTCACATTTTGTTTATATGGCCCATAATCACAAGATGTCTCGAAGGACAATCACAAGATTTCTCAAAATAACGCGTTGGTTTTAGCTTGACATTGTCCTTTTTTTAATTTTCTTTACTTATGTGTTTTTTACCTGCCTGTACTGTATTATGATCGCTGCTTGAAACCAAGTGATAATGATTGGGGTGCCAGGTTGACATAAAACGCCTTCCGCCATTACTTCCTTCCTCCTTTCCTTCCTCCGGGATTCAACATTGTGTAAGATTGCAACTTGGGTTGCAACAGCGAATCGATGAAATCCATTAAAATCAACTATTATAAGCGCTGGCAACAAATTTCATCATTGATTTCTTGTATCGCGCGATTTATGCGTCTCTCAGCAAGTTAATTGAATGCAAATAATTTGAAGTTGTAGTGTAGTGGGGCTGTTGAGGGGACGTGCTTGTAGTACCTCTTTGATCCATCAGAAGGCGACTGAAACCCCCTTCTTTTTGCGTGACATCCTCCTGATCCGGCTATATACTTGTAGTAGCACTCTGGTCTGGCGGAGACACCTCAAGGCTGTGTTTTGATGCTCGAGGACATTTTCAGCAAAATTCAAATTTATTTATAGAGCACTTTTCATATACTGAAGTGCAACTCAAAGTGCTGTATAAAAACAGTCAATGTACAATAAGATGACATCCAATGAAGTACTCTCATTCTCCTCTCATGTTCAATTTTTTTGCACTTTATAAAAAAAGTATCTTAAATTTTGCAGATGGATAGCATAAATTTGTCTACATTTTTGATTATTGTTAAGCTATCGGACAAACATTAGGATTATTTATTGTTTTACACTATAGAAGATTCTGTTGTGTGCACTTTTTTGAAGCTGTCCTTGATAAAAAGGAGGAAATCAAAAATGTGTTTTTTTAAAGTTGTTTCATTGATTTCTCAAAAAATATTTAACCGAGTCATTGATCATTAAAGCAATCATTAGTCGCAGGCCTCATTGCAACTGCAAACCTGTTTTTTTTGTCTTTTGTCAACATCATCAATCACTTTTATTTTAGTTATTTTTTTAAGTTTATTAATTTTACATGAAAAACTTTAGCTCATATGTGAGTTTTGGCCCAGTGAAGCTGCTGCCAAGTGGCCCCGTTTTGTATATGTATGTTTGGCTATTTTTCTTGTTCGAAAACACAGTGAAAGTGGCCACTTTACTGACGTTTGACTGACGTTTGACTGAATAATGTCCTCACAGAATTATGAACGCTGTATCATTTCTTGAACGAACAGTGTCCTAAAGGTACCCAATCGTTATTTATTGAGCTCCTTCCCCCAATGAATAATTACCGCTTCATCCACTACAAAGAAAGATCAGAGTGTGAAACCCTAAAGCTCAACCTGCACTTTGTCTTGCTGAATTGTTGCTCATTCTGGAAAAATTACCACTGTGTCTGCAGTGGCGGTAGAGAGCGCAGCTGACTGCTCAAGGGACCAGCATAGATTCTCTGTTGCTGGCTATGCTGCAGGCAGAAAGGACTGCAGTAAAATCACATCCTGGCAGAGGTGGAAAAAGTAATTACACTTAGATTGAAGTATGGATACTTGTGTAGAAAAGGACTGGTAAAGGTAGAGGTCTTAATTGATTCCATCCATTTGCAATTTACCATTTATTGAATGAAAACTGAAGGGATAGTTTATGCGCAGGGGTAAGATAAATTGAGTTGTCGGTCATAATAATATACATTGGAAGCCCCCTTTTCTTTATTATCAGAAACAATTGTTTTTTTTTTTCAATCAAAAGAAGGAAACACAAAGTCACTTCCATGTGTAGGGGGGAAGGCAGCTTTGCTGATGCTACGTTCCACTTTGTCCTTTAAAAGTACACAAAACCATTATCAAGCTAACCTTTGAGTAACATTGCCGATTTGCTTGTTTGTGAAGTTGTCAGTCAGAAAACATCTTTCCTCCCTTTTTTTTACTGATGGGAACAGGCTTCCCACTAGTTTTTATTTCTCCCGTCCTGTTTATTTTCTTTCCCTTTCAGATAACCACAATTAACAATGTTATTGTCTCCTTGTTTACATTGCTCCGATGTTGTTGCTTTCCCTGTTTCCTCCATATAACGGAATAATTTTTACATTAATAGCAGTTAATTTAAAACATTTTTATATTGATTAGATTTTCCTTTATGTATTGTTATACAAACCATAAATATACTTATCAATTATTTTTATTTTTTCCTCACTATCACGGTTCTCAGATCCCTTAACCAGCTAGTTTGTCGGGGCACCAATTCCTGTGGTGTGAGTTGGGAAAGTCCAGCTTGATGGCGCCCATTGATTGCCAGGCTGTTATTTGGGGTTGGGGTTTTCTCCCCAATATGAAACAGATGGTACTGGGTTCTATTGTTACCAGTAGCAGGAGAAGCTTCATGATCTGACTCAGATACAGCACTTTCATCATCTGGTCCCTGTTGTTGTTGTTCGTGTAAAGCATCCTTCTGTTTTTCTGTTTTTTACACATTTGTAAAGCTAATTGTGTATTTTGACATAAGGAGGGGCTAAAAGCTAAGAATACTTGTGTTCAAATCTGATGCATAAATATAAAAAGTACTCTGATGATCTCCACCCTAATACGTCCGACCACTGCTTATGGTCAGAGTTGGGAAATTAAATGGTTCTGTTTTCATGGGTATGCCAAAGCCGGAACTCTTCCATTGCTATCTTTCAATAATTGGATTTTTCAGCCATTCATGCTCTGGTCTGATTTGCTTGATAAGGCTCTAGGTTTTAAAATGACTTGTTCAAGGTTAGTTTGTTGCATCACCCTTAATCTTGTCATGACCCCGAACAGTTTTATACGGAGTTAACAGCAGTCCGTCTGGTTGTCGCCAGCTGATAAGATGTTTGTGCTCTGCTGATACCAAGTCTCTTCGCATGGTAGCAACTGCTTTCTTTCCTGTGAAGACATTTATTGTGTTCCGAATTCAGATGTATTTTATTTCTGCTTCCCTGCAAAAAAAACAGCACGTATTGAGAAATGATAGCATTAATGTAAAGCCTCTCAATTGTGTTGCCTATGTATTGCCCACTTTTTTTTTGTTTTTCACACTAGATGTGCACTAAAGGTACATTTTGCCATAGACCTGTACTGAATTCACTATGGAAAGTTCTTGTCTGCGCTGCCTTTCGCCCTCCCCCCGACCCTCGCTTTTTCCTTGTTTCATTGTGCGCCTATAAGTAAGCATAGGCGATGAGGCTGATGTTTTTTTTCTTTATTGTATTTAGAATCACAAACCTTTCCAATGAGACTACTTTTAAATTAGACATTGGCCAGACTCCACTGTCTGCTTAGCTGTAGTCATAGTGAGGTGTAGCCATGGCAAAGCCTTCAGTCAAGTTGGCCATGAAACAAGTGCAAACACAGAAGACACTCGAACTACCTGAATTGCATTGTTTTTATTAATTGCATTTATCCAGAAACCAAGTCCCTTGAAAACTTGACTACAGTTTTTAGTTTTATTGTAAAATTATGGCTAGTTCACTGGAGGGAAATAAGAAATCACAATTGGTCCTATTCGTAATTGACCTAATAAAATGTTGTGCATTCTTTATATTAGCTTTGCAATGTAATTAAACTCAGGCAGTCTCTTGTATTGTATATTTTTATAATTTTAATGGCTTTGTTATATTAAAAAAAATAATCAAAAATTAGTAATGTGAATTCTGTAATATTGTCACAATAATGTATGTTGATTAAGATCTTTGCACATTGAATGGGTTAACATATTCCTAATTATGTGCCGTACTTGCAGATGACCCTCGGAACTCTGCATTTAAGTTTTAGATTTCTTTGCAAGATTAACAATGGCAATAAATTACATTTTGTTAATAGTGAGCCCACTCAAAGATAATCCCTGGAGCCCCATGACTACTTTAACACGTCACCGACCAGCTAACATTCTCATTCTTTTTGCTACTATTCAAAGGTTGTGACTAAGGGATACGAATGGAACTTGAATCAACTGCAAAGTTGAAGGCGAGGCTAAAGGGAAATTAAAATGTTTGTCACACTATGTTACTGCACGCTACTGGTTCCACCAGACGAGTATAAAACATCCAGACATTTAGGGTGTAATTCTATAAATATAATATATGCTATTATTTTGTTGTGTCGGGCAACAAAAGTAAAAAGAAGTAATTAATATTGATTAAAATTATATGAAAATCTTTCCTATTGATGAGATAGAGTACTGGTAGATGATAAAAAAACAGATCTAGCTGTCTTATTTTTCGCGTGACAGCCATATTTCCTTTGAGTAATGTTGGGGCTGAGTTTGACCTTTCACTCACAACCCTTTTGGGATATTTTTCTGATATGACCACTTATTTTCCTTTAGTGTCCTGACATTATGGAACTGTGCTTTCGGAATTTAGCTCTGATAGTTACTTTGAATTACTGTTGATGTGAATGATGCCAGGTTTCTGCGTTTAACCCATGTGTATTTTCACTAATTAGACGTCGGTGTCACTTCATTAAGAGCGCTGTATGTTTTGAACTGTTGCCAATTGAAATTTAAGAGCGAAGACATAGCCTTGGTGCAATTTTACTACTTTGGTCTTAGAATATGTATTTGATGAGACAGTTTAATGATTAAGACAAACAGAGAATATTGAACAATTTGTCATTCTAATGCTTCAAAATGGTCTCCTATTAACTGAAAACTAATATGTGTAATAAAAAAATAAAGGTCATATGATTCCGTTAAGTACACCGTGCCTTACTGTATCATACAAATAGCAAAATGCTAACACCTTGTCAAGAGAAAACCTTCTGGTTGGAAAATATTTGCACTGTCTATTAAAAATATCAGGTTACTTTGCACAGAGTCTATAGTGTCCAAATTCTGGCAAACTTTTTCTTAGAAAAAAAACAATGTCTTTCACAGAAAACCTTGACATGAATTCATACCATGTATCCCAGTTGACCCAGTTAATAGAGACAACAATTTTCACTAATGTGTCTCAATCATTTTTCTATTTATAATTTTGCTAATAGAGAGTAATAAATTAAATATTTAAAATATATTTGCCTGACATGGCAGATCTTTTTGCTATTTTACTATCATTATATTGCAATTCATTAGTATTGGCATAACGTATTTATAAAAACATTTTTTATTCATGTCTGCTCTTTTATTTAAAACATTCTTAGGGAACTAATGGAGCTCACAAATGTAGGCCATCTGCAACTATTTGAAAAATAATTTTGAAATATAAATGATACGTGAAGTTACACGAATAACTTACTAATGGTGATTATTATTTTTTTTGCTGCGTTTCAACTTCTGTGAGTTTGCATTGATGACAAATTGGGGACACATACCCCTGTTTGAGAACCTCAGCTCTAGACTAGTCAATCAATGCATCTCCCTGCAGTATAGCCATTTTAGTCCTAATCAGTACATCTGATTCACATTTTATATTCAACATCAGCTGCTCGGTTGCCTTACCCAATTTGGACAAAGTAAAATTTAGCTTGCTAACCATGAAAATAAAAACAACATACTATACGTGGCCCAACACAATATAATATCTTAATGGTCTGTGTGACTACAATCTGATTACAAAGTTGCTTTTCCACTGAAACTTTTCTTGAGGAAGGTACTGAACCCCCAGTTGGGTGTATTATAATCGTCAGGGTGTGAATGAAGCGTGGGACCATATATCATCATCATCTTCATGCGAACGGTTGACTGAGGTGACATTGGAAAATCACACCTTGAAGGCAGTGAGTGCTATATAAATGAAGCCTGTGAGCTATTATCTTCACCAGTCTGAGCATACTCCTTTCAAATGATTCTCCTTTCTGACCAAGATGAATTATATGATATTCAGTGCACCTATCAATATGCTATTGATTCTCAAATCAAGCGAGAGAAAAGCAAATTAATGTGATAAACATGAATGAGACATGAAAGACAAAGACAAACCACTACCCTAACTAGTCATTTGTCACTGTATCGCAATTTCCAGGTTCACAGATTTATTATATTTCTGATCTAGATTTAGTAAATCCTATTTTAGATGAACAGTTTTTATTTTAAGAAACTTTGGATCTAATAGGGTGGCATGGCAGCTGGCTGGTTAGCCCGGAGCACCAAGTCCAGCTACTGCAACCTCTCGGTGTGCAGTCTGCATGTTTTCCCCGTGTCTGCGTGGGTTTCCTGTGGGCACTCTGGTTTCCTCCCACATCCCAAAAAATGCATGTCTGGTTAATTGGCAGGTCCAAATTGTCCCTACGTATGAATGAGCGAGTGAGTTGTCTGTCTCTGTGTGCCCTGCGACTGGCCTTTCAACCAGTTCAGGGTGTCCCCTCCCCACTGCCAGAAGATAGCTGGGATGTGCTCCAGCACCACCGTAAACCTACTGAGGATAAGCGGTGCAGATAATTGATGAATGGATTTAACTTAAGAACAAAAATCAAAATACTATATTTCAGTATACGTCAATTGTTATGTGACAGCAATTTCGAATTCTCTGTCAATCATCTTTTAAGCATACAAAAAGCAATTAAAATGCACACTTCCAAACATCAAATTTTATGTTTGTTTGATACCAGGGCATTTCCAAACTTCCTTAAGAAGCCATCTATTAAAACTTGCAGCGTTTATATTAAACTTGATATTTTTCTCCCTTTAATTAATCAAGCACAAAACAAACAATTTAGCCATTCCATATTGTTTATGCATTGTATTTTTTTTTATATACGATCAAACCGCTTTTTACAAGCCAAATAGTTTTTGAGGTTATTGCAAACTTTTGACTTATTACAAAATCTCATATAACATTCAGAATCAAGCTAGGACCAAGCAATCTGTCACAAACTCCTTTCTGGTGAATAATTTACATTATATTGTCAGAACCCGAACAGACAGTGGACCCAGATGCGTAATGTTTTCACACAAGCTTTATTTTACGGAAATGGGGCAGTCATGTGCGTGAACACCAACACTAGTGAGTTGGTAATCGCTGGGCGGAAGAAGTGAGACAGTGAAGTCAGGCGCGGGTAAACCGGAAGCCAGAGGCAGACTAGATCGAAACCGGACGGAACAAATGGGATCGATATCGGATACTGGTTACACGAGCAAGATACCGGACAGGTCGGGACAGACTGGATCGATACTGGATACTTGATACATGAGCAGGATACCGGACAGGGCAGGGCAGACGGGATCTATACTGGATACTGGATACACGAGCAAGATACCGAACAGAGCAGGACAGGCGGGATCTATACCGGATACTGGATACACGAGCAAGATACCGGACAGGACGGGACAGACAGGATTGATACCGGGGACTGGATACACGAGCAAGATACCGGACAGGGCAGGACAGACGGGATCGATACTAGATACACGAGCAAGATACCGGACAGGACGGGACGGACGGGATCGATACTTGATAATGGAGCAAGATACAAGACAGACGGGTTCGATACCGGATACTGGATACACGAGCAGGAAACCGGACAGAGTCAAAATACACGTCTTGCAAGTGGACAGGTTCGTTGACAGACTGACCAGGAGTGAATGGGAGCACTGAGCTTAAATAGGAGGGGGAGCCAATTAGGCAATGAGCAGCAACTGGTGCCAAACGAGTGGACCCAGGTGAGGGCAATGGGCAATTGTGACATATACATACCTGTCAACCTCCACAGCTTCATGCCCTTACAAACTGTCATATTTTCCCTTACAAAATACAAAATAATCTTACACCATATTTTTGTTTCGGAATGATGCATGATGGGAAATCCCCAGGCGGCAGACAAATAGATAGATAGATAGATAGATAGATAGATAGATACTTTGTTCATCCCCGAAGGGAAATTCACATTTCCAGCAGCATCCCTGAGCTGAGAACAATCGAGAACAATCGAAAATAACACGGGAGCTGCTGGAGTGGCTGCCATTCAAATGCCGACAGGAGCATCAAACCGCTCGCTTCGTTTGCAAAGAAAACAACGATACCGAGATATAGGCGAACACGGCGAACTCCTTTGACTTGATTGATTTGCCGTTTTGTGACAGGTTGACAGGTATGCATATGTGTTGACAATTTGGACCCCAACGCAGATCAGGTTTCCCGTTTACAACAAGTCTAAGAAAAATATTTGCTCCCTAAATCTAAATTTTTCATTTGCATATGTATAAAAAGCTATGGCATATAATACTCATTTATTGGTAGTGGGTAGATAGATAGATAGATACTTTATTCATCCCCGCAGGGAAATTCACATTTCCTGCAGCATCCCTTCGCTGAGAACAATACAATAATAAAGCGAAAGGAATACAATATACAAATGACGTGCTAATAACCACTGTAGCGTGTTTTATAGAGTATTTAAATAGTGCTACATAAAATACACACTGCAATAAAAGTACGGTAATATGCAATGTAGGGGGTATGATTTAATGTGGGCCTTTATTCCGCCGGGTGGATTTAAAGAGCCTCATAGCATGAGGAAGAAAATATCTCTTCAGTCTGTCCGTGGTACAAGACAGTGACAGCAGTCTGTCGCTGAAGCTGCTCTTCTGTCTGGATATAATGCTGTGTAGTGGATGTGATGAATTGTCCATGATTGGCCGCAGCTTTTTCAGTGCCCGTCTCTCAGCTACTGTTGTCAGGCTGTCCAGCTCTGTGCCCACAACAGAGCTCACTTTCCTCAGTGTCAGTTTTAGCAACTTTCAGGGTCCATTCAAACATGGATGTCGACATAAAATTAGCCCCTTGGCCAAAGTTGGGCGTGAGTGATGCAAAGCCTGGCCACGACGAGTATATGTCCCAAGATTAATCTTTTTGTATGAACAGGCACTACAAAATTTTCTTACAGGACACAGCGCATTTTGTGTAAGTGAGCCAATGAAGATGTGGGGTAGTGCAGAAGGAAGTGTTTGCATCAATGAAAGCTACCGCTACCAATGCTTCTACCTAACCCTCATCAAATGAGATTGCTCTATCAATATTTTATTTTCTCTATGTAGCATCCCTGTACGCGCTTATCTTAATCCCCATTTAATGAAGCTTTCTGTTCCTGCAAACACAGCATTCTCTCTATTCCAATCACTCAACCTGGTAGTTTCACAAATACACAACAAATTCCCTTTCTTTGACTGACTTCTGAAACATTTTACCAGTCCAAAACAAAGAATATAAAAGCTGTCACTTTTCAGATAGTCTAAATACGGTCATTGATATCTTTTTGTAGACCATGTTTTTTCTTTTACATTGCGATGAATTTGAAGTTTAACGACTAAAGCCAGATTATCTAAAATATTGAAAACTGACTTAGCACAATTCAAAAATAAAGATTCACTTTTGCCCTTTTAGACCCGTCCTGACTTGAGTGGTACTTTGTAGACCTAAGATTTATGGCCCGAGCCCGAACCCGAACCCGAGGCAATTTCGGGCCGGGTCGGGCCTGAAATGTCAGTCATACGGTCGGGTCGGGTCGGGTTCGGTCCTGCTTTTTTTTTTTTTTTTTTTTTTTTTTTTTTTTTTTTTTTTAATTAATTAATAATTATAAATATATGTTCATTAAAAATATATACTTAAACTATGTATGGATACTAGACCAAGGAATACTTGTTATAAAATAAATAATTTGGATAAAACGGAGAAGGAGCTGTAATTGCTTTTAACGGAGCCAGAGCATGCTCTGTGCACGTGACGTGACGTGAATGCTGTCCTCTTAATAATCTTCCCCTCCGCAAATTTGCGTGATTTTGGCCTGGTATCCCCGATATGGAGTCGGACCAACAAGAAGTTAAGGATAAACTCAAGAGAGGAGAACTGACGAGGAAAACGCACTCTGGTAAGAGTGAAGTGTCTCTCCCAATTGTTATAATTAGCTCGCTTTATTGTTTTAATAAGCGTTTTATATAGAATACGATCGCTTTTGTCGGAAGCGTACATTGACGTTGGTGACATTTTCATCCGCGTTAAAAAACGCAATTTGCAGAATAAAATCACGCTTTATTGTTTAAATAAACGCGTTATATAGACTAGGATCTCTCAATTATTATAATTAGCTCGCTTTATTGTTTTAATAAGCGTTTTATATAGAATACGATCAGGGGGGGGGGAATTTGCATAGGAGTCGGAAAAGGGCACAACACGTCAACACCCCCTCAATGAAAGTGTTGCGCTAAAATCTTAAGGACGTACTTCTACTGCTGCTGTGGATTATGGCCCAATGATCAAGTCGTCAAAATGACGGACGCCCTTAAATGTTTTCGCTACCTCAAAAAAAAAAAAACGTCAATGACAGATTGTCGCTTAATGTAACATCTGCAGTGCAGACACAGAAATATAAAAGATGTAAATGTTTATACAGTTTTATTTAACTTAGGCCTAGATGTTGTAACAAAAGGCAGAGTTTAATTTGTTATCATAAATCACCCCTCCTTATAAATAAAATATGTAATTTAGGGCCCCTTTCGGGCCGGGCCAGCAAATCCAGTTAATTAGTCGGGCTCGGTCCGGGTCGGGTTTAATACCCCTCGGGCCTGCGTCGGGCTCGGGTGCTTTTTTTTGGCCCGATCTTACCTCTAGTACTTTGGCAAAGAGTGGACCGCTTCTGCTTGTAGGAAATTTGTGGCAAACACCAGAGAAGGCATTAAGGTCACTGGAGATCACATACACTTTGCATTTAGCTGTAAATGTGAACAATCTCACAATAACATCGGATTTCACCCAATGATTTTGTAAATCTTGACCCGGTCAATGCTTGAACCTGTACCTTACCAGTTTTAGGCTGGGTGCCCAACCCTAAGACCACTGAGCTAGTCTCCGTCCGTCTCTCCATATGAGACATAAGGCTAACTGGATGATAAGGCACGCCGCACAATTTGAAGAAAATCTTAGACTTTTAAGTGTGGATTATGGTCGTGTAAATATGGTATATTCTTTATTCATTCATTATCTGCACCGCTTATCCTCTGTAGGGTCGCGGGGGTGCTGGAGCCCATCTCAGCTGTCCTCGGGCAGTAGGCCGAGGACACCCTCAACTGGTTGCCTGCCAGTCGCAGGGCACACAGAGACGGACAACTCACTCGCTCATCCACACCTATGGACAATTTGGACCAGCCAATTAACCTGGCATGCATGTTTTTGGAATGTGGGAGGAAACCGGAGTGCCCGGGGGAAACCCACGCAAACACGAGGATAACATGCAAACTCCACACAGGAAGGTTCGATCCCATGACCTCAGATCTCTGCCGCGGACGCCTTAACCACTGCGTCACCGTGCTACTGTACTGCCCGGGATACTCTTCTTTTTTCAAATATTTATTTTAAAATATTACAATTCAGCCGTTAGATTTAAGAAACCATGTAGTTAGCAGAGCTATGACTTATACAAATAGAAGATGTTGACCGATCTTACTCCTTAGTTAGGTCACTCACTAAAACACCATGCTCACGTTTGTCTATTTTTTTCCTGCTTGTTTGAATTGACATCATGAAAAAATAACTTGCTGGAGAATATAGCCAAGTGTGCGAGATCAGGCCTCTTATGGCAGGAAGTGCATGTGCAAATTGGGACAAGCTGATGCTGAAGGTGAACAGTCCAGAGCGGTCTCTAGTGGTAGCTTCTGGGAATGTTCATAAATTGGATTTTCCCTCGTATGTCGAGTAGGATTTTTGTTCTAAATAAATCTCATCTATCGAAATTCTGTTGAGTCGAGGTGCTTGTTTATAGAGGTATGACTGGATTTTTTTAATCTTGTGAACAATGTACACTGGATGTAAGTGTAGTGGCTACTACACGATTGTAAGTTTTAAAGTTTGTTGGTTATTAGTATGTACCCTCCCAAAAATTCTTGATCGAGTATGTCCAAAATTTGTGAATTGCAGAGTTACTAGGTGACATTCTATACAATGTACCAGTGTATCTTGATCATTTTCCCTTTTGGCAGCCAAAAGCCTGTGAGTTTTGTCTGTACTTGAGTCTGTTCGATTAATCACAATAATGGAAACAAAACACATTGTTTCTGTAGTCCTCTGTTTTTTGAAAGGTTTCTATTCACTTGTCAACTGAACGACCGTCAAACAGTAACAGACTTATGGACTGTTTCTCAGTAAAGACAGGATCCATACCTCAAATCCTTGCTTACAAAGAAGGTGTAGCAGCATTTAAACATAATTTGTCATGTTGCATTAAATTCACCTGTTTGAAAAAGGGGAATGTGTGATACAGTTGCAAATTTCTACGGATGCCCAAATAGTTAAGTCATATAAAATAATGCGGTTGTTTTTGTGTAAATGTATCTGCATGTAGGATACAAGGAGGCTTTGTTATCATTTTCTGTAAGTGAATCCCTTTGACAATGCAGTTAAATTGCTATTGAAGTATATTGCCAAGAACTAAATGGATGATGAAATGAACTATATCTGACAGGACCATTAAGCCTCCGCTTCCTCGTTTGAAATTCGCAAGTTGATGCGCCACTTGCCAAATTCCCACTGTCGCAGCATGTGTCCTGAAGGTGAAAGACATTAAAAGGGGTGAGACATTTGCAATGTGTTTGCGTACTTGAAACATCTGTCTTCACAATATTGTTGACAAATATTGTTTGCTCCTCTCGTTCAACAGCACACATAGGTGCCTTCCAAGGATTGATGTATGAGTTATGAATCACATAAGGCTAGAAATCTTGTGTGTGCGCTAATGCTTACCGTCTTGATGTCAGGATTCATGACCATTAAAGTGCCTGGTGGTTATGTAATTTTTCCTCTTTCACAATGAAGCTGATTTATTATCCATTTCTCTGTCGGTTCGAACCTAAGCATTTTTTGACTTGTGCTTGTACTGAGTCAGGTTTAGCCAAGTAAGAAGGAATGTCTGTACTTCCAGCTGCCTCTTGGCCCACCTTGTGATTTAATTCAGATGAAACTTGCCGCATTCTATCAGAGCTAGGTTTGACTGGAGCCACTGCAGGAAGAGAAGATGCACTGTTCTTACTTGTCTCACCCCTCAGGTGAGAATGGCAGAGAGGATTTAGCAGCCAAAAGGGTGCATTTTTTAGATTATATTTTTGAGACGGGGTATTATTAAGTGGTACCAAGTGAGCGTGAAGGTTTTGATTATCATGAGTTTTCGGTTCACAGGAAGGGTTCAGCTTGTTACTTATTTTAATCGGATATTGGAAGTAGCAATAATGAGTCGACTCATTGGTCATAAAGGTGGTCATCCATGAAGAATTAACTGTTGCTTAACTCAGTCACTGCTATTGACATTTAGTTTCTTGGTCAAAGAAAACGTTATTCAAAAAATCTATATTGGTTTAAATAGCAAGCAAAAATATATGAACGATTTTATAAATGTGTAGTTTTAAAAATCCTTTGATATTTGCATTTATTTTGCATAGAATGAGCCTGACCTAGAGGGAACTGACGTAATTGTCCGTCATCTTTCTGCTAAATTTCCTAGAAACTCACAGTCACCTATCACTGGTTAGCTAGTTTCAGAACTGGTCTGCGAACACAGATGTTCTCACTGAAAAAAAAAATAGCAATTACCATTGTTTAAGAATTGCCATTGGCAAATATATGTGACCAACATCTCTGAACTTTACTTTGTCATCCTGTAAATATTTTTTCTTGTTATGAAAAACAATGGTTAACATTTCTCTGACGGAGAATGAGCAAAAATACCGTTAAACTAGTGGATCTAGTGACATTCATTAGTTCAAACTCTCAGATCAGTGCAATGTTAACCCAAAGCTAATGTTATTTAGCTAAACCTAAAAGAAACACAAAATTATTTGTGTAGTTTTGATGCTTAGTGATGCACAAAGGAGCAAATGTGTGCTCCTGACACAACTGTATCTATCATAAATCCACAAACGCTTTGACATTGCACTTCGTTAGTAACCATGTATTAATCATTCATCGTTGAAGTGAAGCTAATAATGAGCGATCCTTTGAATCTTATGTTTTTCTTTCTGCCCTTGAATAGGAAAACATGTTCATCTGGAAGTCTCGCTAAAATGTTTAAGTCAGTTGTCTATGAACTATATGCAATGGAGAGAGCAAGACGAGAGAAGGGAAAAGAGTCATGTATGTACTGGGTTCCGGTCGTAAGCTCTAAAAACATTTCAAGAATTCTGTTGAACAATTATGTCAAGCTCCAGTAATTGTAGCTTTTTTTCATGTTTAATTGACCTAGTTTAAAGAGACATCGGTGGTTTTGTACCATCAATAAAGTCATAACTTGCTGAAGGACCATAGCACCTTGTATCAGAAAGAACTTTGACCACAGCACCCCTACAGTTTAAATGTATTATTTCATTATTTAGGGCAGCAACAACTGATCAATGAAATGAATTATTGAAAGCTTTGGCCACTAATTATATCATAGTTTTGTTGTAAATAGGCTCCGGAGGAAGCGGATCCTATATGTATACAACAAACACAACAAAGACAGTTAAAACATGTTCTTTGTTCCTTTATCTCTTTGTTTCATTATCCTCACTGTAAAATGTGGAACTGGAGTCGTCCAATTTCGTTGTTATAATATATCCCATGTTGTAACAATGACAATAAAGGCATATTCTATTCTATTCTATTCTATTCTATTCTATTCTATTCTATTCTATTCTATTCTATCATGTGATTTATTACACACTCAGTACGTTTCATCAATGCAAATAAGGGTGCACACAATTCCGTTGTGACGAATCTTTTTTCCGCTAACATTGGCTCATTACAAACAAAATTGGCATGAAAGTTACACCTTTGTAGTATTAAACTGTTTCATCATGAAAGTTATTAATCTTCAAGGGAACAGAAAGTGCTGCAGAAAAACAAAAATAATAATAAAATAATAATAGATAGATAGATAGATAGATAGATAGATACTTTGTTCATCCCCGAAGGGAAATTCACATTTCCAGCAGCATCCCTGAGCTGAGAACAATCGAGAACAATCGAAAATAACACGGGAGCTGCTGGAGTGGCTGCCATTCGTGACGGCGCCGGAAGAAAAGATTCAATTTGAATCATGTACAAACAAACAAACAATTGAATCATGTACAAACAAACAAACAAACAAAATATTCATGTTTCAATAAGTGGAGTGTTAATAAAATGGGGGGAAAATAATACTGATATAACCAGGTAAAACTAATTTTAAGTTACCTGTCCAAATGAATGTTGTGCCATCTCACCTTTCCCACTCTCTCTCCTCTCACCTTTCCCACTCTCTCTCCTGCAGTTGACTTGCTGCTGCTCGCTCCTGAAACTAATACTTACCTCTTTGTGTATTGTGCAGTCCCTTCTCTAGACAAGGTCTCACTCGGGTACAATGACAGTGAGTTGTGAGATCTCCTGATAATAATAGTGACATGTTTAACCCTACAAACAAGGTAGATTATTTGGAATATGATATCTCATTTTCATTTTGGATTTTTCATCATATTAAAAAAATTAACAAAAAACAAATTTGTTGACATTTTGAGAAGGGGGTTTACACTATTGCTATATTTATGTGTGGTTTAAAAAATGCTACACATACAATTAAATGTACTGCTCTTTCTTTTTTGTATCATAAGTTCATATAAATTATGATCTTTGGATAAGGTGGTAGGAAAAAAGTATTTTACATATTTGCAGGTGTATAGCATATATTTGTATGTAATTTGTTTATTGTCAAGTTAGTGACAAACACTTGGATTTTTAAAAATTGTTTTTTTTATCATAGAATATTCATTTGTTTTGTGCAAAAATTATCTATCTGTCCAAAAATGTAGATATTTGAAAAAAGAGGAGGAAACTAAAAAATGTCTTTAAGAAATCTGATTCATCGATTACTCGAACAAATAATCGACCAATTCATCGATTATAAAAATGATCATTAGTTGCAGTCCTATTAATGTTATTATTTCAAGTCTTTATTTTTAACATATGTCGAAAAATTGAACTAAATTGAGCGATTATCAAGCCAGAAAACACTATTTTGCTTGCATAACTAAGCAGGAACAGAAACTTGGTAATTTTTACTATAAATCTTTGGAATTTTAGCCTATTTATTATAAACACGCAACATCTGTCAATAGTCTGTAATGTCTTGCAACCTCAGGTATCCTTAAAAAACAAAAAACTTTGTGAAGGGCTTTGCAAAAAAATGACAAAAAACATGGCTTGGTTTGGTCACTTTGAGTCTCCGTAGTTTGTATTATTCTTTGTGCCTTTTAGCACTGTTTTAGGTTGCACTACTCAACACAGTAACATCTAGCGGCTAAACTTTACTTTATGTTTCTTTAAATATGTTATTTGCATTATGAGATTTTTAGACTAATGACCATCTTCATAGAATAACTAGATCTGATTTCCTGATTCTGCACTAAAAGGTAAAAAATAAATGGTCCTATTTTTATGATCAATTAGAGCATGCCTTCAGCTTCTTTTTAACTCAACTCTGTCACTTCTCACATTGATCAATCTGCAATTTTTTAAGGAACTCAAGCCTCATTTCTTATTCATGAAACAAAAAATAATCATTGCTTTTTTAAAACTCTCTGTTAGGCTTCAATCTGATACCGTGCCGCCTTTCTGAGGCAATGCGGCACTGGTGTGAATAAGTCATGATGTAGATTGGAAGCAGATGGAATCTGTCAGGGCTATTGAGACCAATCGAGGAGTGTGTTGCCTTCCTGAATTTTGCCACAAGATATCGCTTTTGAGACTGCAAAATTGTTATTTATTGCCTGTTTTGGTCACTGGGATGCATGCTTTTTGCAGATTAGGAATGCAAATTTCTCATGAAATTTGCAGTTTCAGGTCAAATTGGTTAACCCACAAGAATTCTGTAGATCCGAGAACATTGTTTGAGGAGGAATAGGGCGTTCTAGAGAGGAAATTTTGGAGTGAGTGAACCGGGCGTTAATGGTGGTGCATGTAAAATAAAATCAGTGTTGTTTGTGAGAGCGGGAGTACTTGCCTGTTTTTTGTTTTTGTTTGTTTAATTCCATTGACCTTTCAAAAAAAACAACTTTTTACTGTTTAGCGGGGAACAGACGAATAGGAATTATAAATACTCTATTACTTGTCAAAGACTTCATTTATACCATATTTGTGAGTTTTTATGTCACTTTTTTGAATCCCAAAACCGGCTATAATATACAGTGGGACCTCGCTACTTCGCGGTTCCACGTTCGCGGGTTCAGAGCTTCGCGGGTCTAAAAAAATAATAAAAATAAAATGAAATAATAAAAAAAAAACTTTTTTTTTTTAAAAGCATTTTTGAAGGGGCGTCGCTACTTCGTGGGTCCACCTTCGCGGGTGCAGAGTTTCGCAGGTCTAAAAGATAATAATAAAACAATAAAATAAATAAAATAAAATATATATATATATTTTTTTGAGCATCTTTGAAGGGGCGTCGCAGATTTTCACTTTTCGCGGGTGGTTTTGTACCCCATTAACCGCGATAACCGAGGGATTACTGTACATATATATCATAGCTCTTGGGCGGCACAGTGAATGAGTGGTTAGCGCGTCCGCGGCACAGTTCTTAGGTCGTGGGTTTAAATCCAGCTACCAGCCTTCCTGTGCGGAGTTTGCATGTTCTTTCCGCGCTTGCGTGGGTTTATTGCGAGCACTCCGGTTTCCTCCAACATTCCAAAGACGTGCATGTCAGGTTAATTGACCAGTCCAAATTGTCCCTAAGTGTGAATGATCAAGTGAGTTGTTTGTCTACGTGTGTCCTTTGACTGGCTGGCAACCAGTTCAGTGTCCCAGTGTCCACAGCCCGAAGACAGCTGAGATGGGCTCCAGCACCCCCGCGACCCTACGGAGGATAAACAGTGCAGATAATGGATGGATGGATTATGGCTCTGATGGCCATTTGACAATCATTCTTCATTGGCATAAAAACAAAACCCATTGCCTGAAATCTATACATTTACTACATGAATGGCTATCAATGTTGCAATTAGACAGACAACAGAGTTTAATAAAATAGCAATAAAGCTTATATGCAAAAATTTAATCCTGGACATTAAGAACTATTAGAATTATTATTAGAATTATTTAGAATAATGAAGCATATTAAGGCAGTCAATGGAAAACCGATAAAACCCATCAATTTTCCACCTGATTGACAGATGTAGGCCAGTCATATCTTTGGGGCTGATCTGAGCCTAGTTGTTAGCCTGGTCTGGGGCAGGCTAGCTGTAGAGAATACATCTCCATAGTTACTTAGCCAAGCTAAATTGAACCTGCTTTCATGCGACCGACTTGAGTCTAAACTCAGCCAAGATAATAAACATATCCTGGCTTAATACCTTATCTTACCGCCAAGGAGTATTTATGTGTGGCGCCTCCTGCTGTTAATTGAAACACAGTGTGGGTCGACAGAACTTGATACTTTGTAAGGTTGTACAGTGTACTGGAACACATCTCCTCCACACCCTTCTTACCTTTTCATGCCCTGACCCATTTTAATGCCTGGAGAATGGAAGACCCAAAAGTGGTTGTAATTTTAAAATATGAACATTGGATCGAGTGCAAGCACCCCGATCCACGCCTTGTCGCTCTTTTCTATACATCTGTCTTCAAATTATTGACTTTAGTTGCAAGTCAAACCGAACTTGCCACTTGGCTGTAGTCTGCCCTGCATCCCTGTCTCCCTGGCCTGCCGGTGTCATCTGATAAGGGAAGATCGGGGGCAGACGTCACATTTTGGTCGCTGACAAAGCCCAAGGTCAGCATTTTAAAAAGAGGTGTAAGATGGTCGTTTTCGGTGACCACAAAGGATGGTGGCTCGGGCGGGGTTTCCTTTTCTTTTTATCCTTTAAAGCAGGAAGTGGACGCTCTTATCGTTTTATTTAACCTCAGACCGGCTTTAGAGAGCTGCACAATGATAGAGGAGGCAGTTTTACTTACGGTTATCACAAACGGCCACAGAGAGAAAGACAGCTGATACAGCAGCTACTGTATTGAGGATATTCCCATCTGCTCTTCTTTGTGGAGCTTCACACTAAGATGAGACAAGCCAAGAGCAACCAACACTTCTTATTGTCTTTCCTATCTTGTAATGATAGAAACTTTGACTTGAGTTGGATTAACTTTCCCATTTTTGATTCCTGAAGGGTGAGTAGCAGATTTATGGAGAAGGCTATCTTACCACATGCTGTGTTTTATAAAAGTATTTAGATTTTTTGTATTTACTGTTTATCAACAGTAGGCTATAGTGATTAAGAGATATACATGGGAATAATTTATATAGATTTTGTTAGTCCTGTAATGATGAGCCTGAACATGGGCTGTCAGAGTCAGAAGTCAGATTTGTGTGTTTTAGAAATGGGACACAATTGCACAATTAAGTCTGTTGTTAACTAGTGTGTTTAAGCAAAGATCCTGAGTGTAAATTCAAATGGTCAAGCTGTGATTGTACAAATTCAAATGAATTAATTTGAATTTATTTCAATAAATGAAGGACTAAATTACACAAAAAAGCATAAATATAAGGAATAGAACAGACCAAAAATTGAGTTCAAACTTATTTTCACCTAACCTTTTAAATAAATAAACTTGTGACATAATTGATGTGTTTTCCACTTCAATTTATGGTCCAAAATATTTAGTTTCAAAAACCCTTTGAAACTCTACATCTCCTATTTTCAAATCAACGCTTGAATCCAAGTCATGTGTGTGCCTAAAAACAAAAGAAAACCTGAAAAAATAATGCGAGTGTGTCCAAGAACAAAAGAAAATCCTGTATCAGGTGCAAAGAAAATACAATTGGTTAGGATAGACAACATAAATCATTATATATATATATATATATATATATATATATATATATATATGCAGCACGGCGGTGCAGTGGTTAGCGCTTGTGCGGCACAGTTCATGTCATGGGAACCTGTCGTGGGTTCAAATCCAGCTCCAGACTTCCTGTGCGGAGTTTGTATGTTCTCCCCGTGCTTGCGTGGGGTTTCTCCGGGCACTCCGGTTTCCTCCCACATTCCAAAGACATGCATTTCAGGTGAATTGGCCGGTCCAAATTGTCCCTAGGTGTGAATGAGCGAATGAGTTGTCTGTCCCTGTGTGCCCTGCGATTGGCTGGCAACCAGTTTAGGGTGTCCCCTGCCCACTGCCTGATGATTGCTTGGATGGGCTCCAGCACCCCCGCGACCCTACTAAGGATAAGCGGTACGGCTAATGAGATGAGATGAGATATATATATATATATATATATATATATATATATATAGCCCATCCCAGCTATCTTCGGGCAGTGGGCAGGGGACACCCTGAACTGTTTGCCAGACAATATGGACCGGCCAATTAACCTGGCATGAATGTTTTTGGAATCTTTTGAGTGAAGTAACAGTTACATTGCCATTTACAGGGGTTCATTTCTTTTACTCATTCAAAACCAGATGTTTTTTCTCAAATTGGGAGAGCCATTGCCATTGCCAGCATGGGACATATCAAAAACTTGAACCCTAATCTGTTAAAGAGTTAACTATTTGTTGTCCACGTTTTGAGATTCTTACCACACTGCTTCACTGTGCCCACTCGCCATATTGGACCGCCTACACACACTCATTCGCCATATATAGGGAGTGGGACAAGTGGCTTCCTTGATGTGTGGACAAAGATCTGATCAAAGCCACTCCTTCCATCTAATGGTGATTTATAACACTCAAACATTCTGAGAGGCTTGATAATTACCGATCAGCGATGCCAAACCTTTACAATATTTATTCGTTTAAAATAAAACAATATAAACTTATTTTAACGTTTTGGCAAACATATACATTATGGCATTGAATAAGGGGCGAATGGGTGGTTTGCACGCAGCCCCACAGT